>NC_069500.1:1051164966-1051267466 GCF_027579735.1 Bombina bombina | reverse complement strand
AAGTGATAGGCTAGGGCAGTGCAGCATATGAAGCATAATTAGATTTTAGCAAATCAATTGTGATTGTCACAAACAGCAAACTAAACTTTATCACTTTGGATTAGACTCGAGAACTGTTAAATGCTGACTTAAAAGGACCATTAAATACAGAATAATTGCATAATTACAAGTGTATAAAAAAACACAACACAATAGTTCTTCAATTGTATGAGTGCTAGATTTTTCTGATAAATTTCAAAATGTTTTTCCATTTCCCTGCCCCATATCATGTGACAGCCATCAGCCATTCACACTATTGTATACAATGTGAATTCTTGCAAATGCTATGTAGGAACTTTCAATAATAGAACTAAATTAGAAATTGAGAAACTGTCTGCATGCCTTCGCTGCATACGGCAGTGGATCTCCGATGAGTGTGCATTGTCCACCCCTTTAATCGCGTGAGAGAAGGGACTGGTCTGGTAATTACTGAGAGTGAGCTCTCTGTGATTTCTTTTCCCTACCTCAGAGGTGGTGAAGAGTGTAAAAAGCAACTGTTTAATGACCACTGCTTCTTACATGTGCGAACCTTCCCCACAAGGGCTCTGAAGCAACTTACGCTGCTTCATACATAGAGCCCTGTGTGTTCTATCTGAATTATGAAAGCTTAATTTGGACTGTAAGGATGAACAGTGCAGTGGTTTTATTAAAGGAGTGCATTCAAGGAAGCCAACAGTTACTATTATGGCCTGTTTTTTTATCATATTCAATAGTGTTATTGGTAGAGGGGACTAAGGCAATTTTGCAAATGATATAAAAATAATAACAGAGCTGTTCAAATAAGAGTGGATCAAATGAGTATTTGAACAACTATATTAAAAAAACAACAACACTAGAGGACTGTAGAAAAGACTGGAATCTAAAATTAAACATCACAAAGAAAAAAATAAATAATAAAAAATATGCAATCACTTTCTATAAGCAGATAATGTTAAAAAGTCCAACTTTAACAATAACATTTTAAAAACACAGAAAGCACAACACTCACATATTGAAACGCCTGACATGATTCCTGTCTAACAGCACTTTATCAGAGCTAATTCAAAGATGCTACATTGATCAATAAAAATACATATTCCCACTATATACAGTTAGTTAATTAAAAGATTTCTTTAAACAACAGTACACAACGCATATATAAAAAATGTTGGATATATCCTTATAATCATGCGTCAGTATAGCTCTCAGTTAATTTCTAAAAAAATAGATAACCCCCAGAGAAGAAAAAAAAGTCACTCATAATTGATATATAAGTCCAAGGAAATCAAATGCACAAGTATAAACAAATAAAAAAGAGGAAGAATAATGGTATTTTTCCCTTCTATATATAAGTCTAATGCAATAATTAAGTTATGTATCTTTGTCTTCCATTCGTCTGGGACTACCCTATTTCTAGCAACTAAAGGATTATAACTTATCTTAACATATTAACAATTGCTAACAATGAATAAATCATTTCATATAACTGATTTCATCAATGCCAAGAGGACCTGAATTCAGATGAAATATCCAGAATATTTATTGCTTGCTTTAGATTAAGTATCTGTCAACTCTTTTCATGCTTTTGTTTACCAGTTCAATTCCTTGAAATTTGAATCCTACAATTCAATTCTGTTGTTCAGCAAAATACATAGCTAATGGTGTTTTAATCATGAGGCTCCTAGAGACAGTAGATGTTCCCTAATTTTATCGTTGAGCATTCTATTAGTTAGTCCTGCATACTGAAAATTACAATTTTTGCCAGTTATGAGAAAGATCACAAAGGTCGAATCGCATCCATGTTGGGGTCGATTTACCATTTGTCAGACAGACATGATCCGCTAAGCGGATCATGTCCGCCCGACATCGCTGAATGCCGACATCATACACTCTCTGCATTTAAAATTGCACAAGCAGTTCTGATGAATTGCTTGTGCAATGCCGCCCCCTGCAGATTTGTGGCCAAATGGCCGCTAGCAGGTGGTATCAATCAACCCGATTGAATGCTGATCAGATGCGGCGGACGAGTTAAGGAGCAGTAGTCTTAAGACCGCTGCTTCTTAACTCCTGTTTCCTTCGAGCCTGAAGGCTCGAGCGGAAACAGATGTATATGGCCCCATTCAGGCCATGATATATCAGACCCATGATAGGTGTTTTAAGCTTATATACTTTCTTGATTTGTATTGATTCAAATGTAACCCCCACTAGAGCATAACTACAAAATTTGGAAAAATGAAAATGGTTAATTATAGATACAATGGAACTTTATTACAACAACAAAAGAGGAAGGGGACCTTGGAATTATCATATTAAATTATTAGAATGTGTCATGGATTTAATCATATTCTTGCTGGCCCTTTAATTTACCTGCTCACTCACCTTGCAAGGTTATTTAAACCTTGGACACACCCTTCCTGTTGCTTCAGTATTGTGGTTACTAACAGTATTCATAGACCTACTCTAGCTCTAGGATTACCCTTCTAAATACAAGAATAACCGTCCTAAGGCTTATACTAACTACTCCAAGAAGCTAACCCCTCTGAGTTTCAGAGGATTACAACTTTATTTGGATTGCTTATCCACTTTGTTCTAACTACTTGTAGCCTTCTGGCCGTGACACACGATATCTCTCCTTGCTGACTTCCACTCTCCTGAACTTGGTTGCTCCGGTAGCTAGCACTGGAACCAGCAAGGGATAAGCATCAATTCAGGGAAGAACTCTCTTCAGAGAAATACCCTCCAAATCACTGTAAATAGCCTGCACAAACTTACTCATTAGTATTCCTGCTGTGCCGCTCTCACACGGCCGCTTGCTGTGCATGTCTCCTCTCCCTCAGCTGTCAGCTCGGAACGCTGTGTGGCCTCTCCCTCAGCCTGTCAGCTCTGAACACTGCGCGGCACACAGACGCTCTGATTACTAGGCGGATGCTACTTCTGCTCCACTGAATTTCAGTTACACTGTGGCCATAGCGCCTCTGACCCTGGACTTGCCGCATCCACAGAGAATTAAGAGGCACACCTGTTCCACCTCATCCTCACAGCTTGTACTAGGAGACTGCAGATTTCCCTTTGTTACAGTGACATCGCTCAATATTATTTACCAAGATTCTCATTATTCTACAGTAGCATTACAGTAGTGAACTAAACTCCGAGCTTGCCACCAGACCTAATTCAGAATTACTGTTTAGGTCATACGAATTCAATAGCAACATACTTGCCAATAATAAAGGATACATTGTACTCTCTCAGTGTGTCTTTGTTACAAGGCATACAATCCAATACTTCCGCAGTTGAGATCCACAAGTACCTGACCTTACAGAATACTGAAGCCCTAAAAAGGATGGATCCAGCGGAGTTACCCCAAATCGTCTACGCCCTCTCACAGAGGGTTGATCAACTCAGTCATGGGCTCAGGGATTTGCAGGCTCAAAATGTAACTCTCAGCAACATTATCAAAGACTCCATTGGCAAGTCCCCTGCACCAGAGACCCCCCTGAACCTCAAGTCTCAATGCCAGACAAATTTCATGGAGACAGGGCCTTGTTCACTCAGTTCAAAAATTCCTGCAATTTACTATTCAGTTTAAAACCTAAAACCTACGCAACTGAGCGAGTAAAGGTTTTAACTGTTATTTCTTTTCTCAGAGGAGAGCCTTGCAAGTGGGCTGACTCTTTCTTTGAACTGGACCACCCTATACTTACATCATTAGAAGATTTCTTCAAAGAAATGGCAATCCTCTATCAAGACATTAACACCCAGCTCACAGCTGAAAATGAGATCACTAAGACAAGGGAAAAGGCATGTGGAAGAATACCTAAGTGAGTTCAAGCAATATAGCAAGGATACGGAATGGAGTGAAATAGCTCTTAGGAACCGGTATCGCCTTGGCTTAAACAAAGCTCTAAAAGATGAACTCGCTCGCACAGAGCTCCCTAGGTCTTTGGATGGTCTAATCACCCTCAGTATCCAGATAGATAGAAGGCTGAGGGAGCGCAAATCTGAAAGACAAGGGTTGGATACCGTCAGTAAGCCTGCTTCCTCCTACCATAAACCCATAGTTACTCAAGCAGCTGAACCAATGGACCTTGGGTTCACAAAGGGACCATTACAGCCCGAGGAAAGGAACCGCAGACGCATAAACAACCTCTGCATGTACTGCGCTTCCAATAACCACACGGTGAAGGACTGTCCCATCCTCCAAAGGCAAAAAAGACGTAAGTCTAAGCTCAAAACAACCTGTTTGACTACTAATTTAAAACAAGTTGCTTATTGTTCCTTGTCTCTTACTTTACAGTGGGATCAGCAACAGGTACTCACTGAAGCTATCATCGACTCTGGGGCACAGTCATCCTATATCAATGCTGTTTTTGTCACTGTAAATAAAATTCCCACTGTTTTGAAAGCAAGACCCGTGTCGATTAGAGTCATTGATGGTACTACCATCAGTTCTGGTCCTATCACACATGAGACAGTTCCCATTAAGGTATCTACCTCATCAGCACATACTGAATATATCACATTCAATGTTATTAATTCTCCCATGTTCCAGGTGGTACTCGGCTTGCAATGGTTGCAGATACACCAACCCACCATTCACTGGGACCGTCTCGAAGTAGAATTCCTCTCACCGTTCTGTAAGAACAATTGTTTTATTCATCCATTGATTTGTACTCTCACCCAGAAGCAGAATTCCCTTCCAGAAGATTATCATGACTACCTTGATGTGTTCAGTGAAAATGAGGCAGAAACACTCCCCCCACACCGTCCATATGACTGCCCCATTGATCTCTTACCTGGGGCGGCTATACCTTACGGCCACATCTATCCTCTTTCTGAGCCGGAGCTAGAACATCTAAAGAATTACTTATCTGAAAACCTGAAGAAAGGCTTCATACAACCTTCAACATCCCCTGCTGGTGCAGGCATCTTTTTCGTGAGGAACAAGGATCACTCACTTCGCCCAATTATCGACTATCGAGAACTCAACAATCAGACGGTGAAGAACCGATACCCCCTAACGCTAATTCCTGAACTCATCGAACATCTCAGACAGGCTACCATATATACTAAATTAGACCTCCGTGGGGCCTATAATCTTGTCAGGATCCGGAAAGGGGACGAATGGCTCACGGCCTTCAGAACAAGATATGGACTCTATGAGTATAAGGTCATGCCATTCGGGCTCTGCAACGCCCCAGCAACCTTTCAATATTTCATCAACGATATCTTCCGTGATCTCCTTGACATCTGCGTCGTTGTGTATTTAGATGATATCCTGATATACTCCAATAACATCACTGAACACAAGAACCACGTCCGTTGGGTACTCACACGCCTCCGACAACACCGACTCTTTGCTAAATTGGAAAAGTGCATCTTCCACTCCTCAGAAATCACCTTATTGGGTTACACCATTACTCCTGCAGGTATCCAGATGGATGACTCCAAAGTTGAAACTATCAAAAATTGGCCTACACCCACATCCAGAAAAGACCTGCAGAAATTTCTCGGATTTTACAACTATTACAGGAAATTTATCAAGAATTATTCCGCTCTTACCAAACCCTTGACCACTCTTACTAGTGTCAACACTCCCTATGTCTGGACCGAAAAAACTCAGGCCATCTTCAACCATCTTAAAACGGCCTTCACCAAAGCACCAATTCTTGAATTTCCTGATCCAGACTCCCTTTACATACTTGAAGTAGACACTTCCAATTATGCCCTTGGTTCCATTTTATCACAACGGAAAACTCCGGAGCAACCACTCCACCCTGTCGCCTACTTCTCTAGGGTTATGACGCCAGCTGAATACAACTACCCTGTAGGCGAGAAAAAACTCCTAGTCATCAAGGTTTCCTTGGAACATTGGAGACATCTTTTGGAGGGCTGCAAATATCCCATTCTTATATACACGGACCACAAAAACTTGGAGTACCTCCTCACAAACCGTACTCTATCCTCCAGACAGTTGAGATAGAGCTTGTTCCTATCACGGTTCAATTTCCATATAACTTACAGACCCGGTAGCAAGAATAGGAAAGCGGATGCCCTCTCTCGGAAAGACTCCAAACCCCCAACTTTAGCTACTCCCAGTACCGTCATTCCAGTTGATCAAATAATTGCCTTGTCTCCCACTTATCCGGACGTCCTCAAAATACTCCAGAATGAAGATACCTCCATCTCTAAGAACAATCTCAGGTTGGAACAGGACGGTCTCTACTATTACCATGGACGACTCTATGTTCCTTCATCCTTACGAGACAATTTGTTGAACGAACATCATGACTCACCCATGGCAGGACATCTTGGAATCCATAAAACCTTTGAGCTTCTCTCACGCACCTACTGGTGGCCCTCCATGAGATCCTCGGTTAAAAAGTATGTTCAAAGCTGTCACGTATGCACCATCTCTAAGACTGAAAAGAAACCTCCTTTCGGTCTGTTGTTACCGTTACAAATTCCTGACCGTCCCTGGCAAACCATAGGAATGGATTTCATCGTAGAGCTTCCCTTGTCAAATGGTTACAACACCATACTTGTTGTAGTAGACCATCTTACTAAGATGGCCCATTTCTTGCCGTACCACAAGTTACCCACCTCTTCAGAACTTGCAATGTTATTTTTAAACAACATCGTGAAACTACATGGCCTTCCAGACTCTATTGTGACGGACAGGGGAAGTCAGTTCACCTCACGGTTCTGGAGACATTTATGTGAGAACATGAAGGTAGAACTTAGGTTTTCCTCTTCATTACACCCACAGTCCAACAGACAAACGGAGCGAATAAATTAATGGCTCGAACAATACATCCGATCTTATTGTTCCAGCCACCAGGACCAATGGGCCTCCACCCTCGCTATGGCAGAGTATGCCTACAACAATTCTACAAGTTCAACCACTCTCAAAACACCATTCTTTGCGAATTACGCATTCCATCCTACCTTCCAACTTCATCCACGAACTGATTTGAATTGTCCAAAACTCGATGATCTCACTAAGTCCCTCCAAGATCTTTTCCTGGAGCACAAAAACCATATAAGAGAGGCACAGACCCATCAATGTCATTACTACAACCTCCGACGACGCCAACCCCCATCCTATAGCATAGGGGATTTGGTATGGTTATCCACCAAAAACATCAAACTCAAAACCCCCAGCAAGAAATTTAGTCCAGCCTTCATAGGTCCGTATCCAATTGTCAGGATAATTAATCAAAATGCTGTCACTTTGCAATTACCGGCTAACACCAGACTACATCCTACGTTTCATGTTTCCTTATTGAAGCCATACCATGCAACCAGGATGGCCAACATCCCATCCTCCCCGGAGACTTTACTGGGAACTGAGGAAGAATACGAGATTGACTGTATTCTGGACTCCTGTATCTTCAATGGGGTTTTACAATATCTAATACACTGGAAGGGTTTCTCAGATGGTGCGCAGTGGCATTTAGCAGCCTTCTAATTACCAAAAAGCAACGCCAAAGCCATATAAGTCTGCTATTCCTGAACAAAGGGGATCCCATAGAAGCATTTACAACCATTTATTCAATAATTGCACAAGTTGTTTGTAAATAATTTCTGTGAGAAACCTAAAGTTTGTGAAAACATTTGTGAAAAAGTGAACATTTTTTTTTATTTGATCGCATTTGGCGGTGAAATGGTGGCATGAAATATACCAAAATGGGCCTAGATCAATACTTTGGGATGTCTTCTAAAAAAAAAATATATATACATGTCAAGCTATATTCAGGTATTCCTGACAGATATCAGGGTTCCAATGTAACTAGCGCCCATTTTGAAAAAAAGTGGTTTTGAAATATCAAAGTGCTACTTGTATTTATTGCCCTATAAGTTGCAAAAAAAGCAAAGAACATGTTAACATTGGGAATTTCTAAACTCAGGAGAAAATTTAGAAACTATTTAGCATGGTTGTTTTTTGGTGGTTGTAGATGTGTAACAGATTTTGGGGGTCAAAGTTAGAAAAAGTGTGTTTTTTTTCCATTTTTTCCTCATATTTTATAATATTTTTAATAGTAAATTATAAGATATGATGAAAATAATGGTATCTTTAGAAAGTCCATTTAGTGGCGAGAAAAACGGTATATAATATGTGTGGGTACAGTAAATGAGTAAGAGGAAAATTACAGCTAAACACAAACACCGCAGAAATGTAAAAATAGCCCTGGTCCTTAAGGGAAAGAAATTGAAAAATGACCTTGTCCTTAAAGGGACATTATACACTCAATTTTTCTTTGCAGAAATGTTTTGTAGATTATCTATTTATATAGCCCATATAGTTTTTTAAAAAATAAATGTATAGTTTTGCTTATTTTTAAATAACATTTCTCTGATTTTCAGACTCCTAACCAAGCCCCAAAGTTTTATGGGAATACCGTCAGCTACCTTCTCCAGCATGCTGCTGTTTGTGTAAATGGTCTTTTCATATGCAAAAGAAGGGGGAGGGGGGAGTGTCTTATTTGCCACTTGCAGTGGGCTTTCCAGCTACCTTTTCAACAGAGCCAAACTGACAGCTTCTAAGTAAGTTTTTAAACAGTTTTATACTGGATTTTTATATCAGTATCTGTGCATCTTATTCTTTATAGTAGTGTCTATTACATGCAGTTATATGAAAATGAGCGTATACTGTCCCTTTAAGGGGTTAAACTCATGTCGCTCATAACTGAGTACAAAGATAAACAGCTGTTAATGGTCAGGGAGTGCATTGCTTCATTACAAAAGAAATAGGATATTTGCCAACACAAAATGAAATATTTAGAATTTGATATGTTTTTGAAAGAAACTATTGCTGATTTAAAGAAAACCTTGATTAAATCCAAACATGAGAAACATATAAAAGGCCAGAATGAAGGTACCATTGGTGCAGTTTACATTTGGCAGAAAAGGTTCCACAGTAGGTCTAGGGAACACTGGCAATTTAGAAATAATGGCAAAACCAATAAACATGTCATCATTTCAGACTCAGACTGATACTGGTGTTGATGGACAGGATTTTGGTGGGGCAAGTGACATTACAAAGACAAGAGAAGTGGTTCCTCCCAAGTCAAAATCTATTCTAAAACAATTTCCATCCACTTATCATCAGGTAGTTGAATACTGCAACAGAACTAGAATTAAACAAACTCAGTCAACTAGTGGAAATAGATTTTTGAGTAGGAGAAATTCACATAAATATACTTTTAAGTCTCCACCAAATACATCCAACAGTAATAGATCAGGGTCTGATATTATACAAGGTGAATGAGCAGAACTAGAGCCAGTTTTTCACTTTCCCCAAAAAAGATTGGAAGGGAGTTGGAGAAAGAAAATGAGGGGGAGTGAAGAGGAGGGTAACATTGGGCCTGGCAGCTTTTCCCTTACATGACAGAAATGTTATAAGGGTGGAACCAAAGGCTGTGTCAGTCTTCAGTTCAACAACTTAAAGTGCAAATAAAAATTACTCAGTGTACCACACTCAGCATATATCCCATAGGTTACTCCCGTGCCCCAGATTATTTTACTCAAACAATAACAAATAGCTTTTGATTTGTAATAGGAGTGCAAAAATATCAGTTCTATTGATTGCACTCGAGCTATGTTAACACTCAAAAGTGCAAATATTTTTGTACTCCAATTGTAATCTAGGCCTTAATGGAAAATAAAATCAAAATTAGATTATGTTTACTGTGCCTTTAAATTATTATTATTAATATTATTGAACTTAAACATCCTTAAATAAAATAGAAAAACATACTATTGAATACATTCTCATATATTTCAAAACAATTTGTGAAGCATTGTGTTTTTTAATGCATAAAATTATTGTTTCATTTTTAATTTGAATATATGTAAACTGAATTCAGTATTTAGTTTCACTATTAATATATTAAAATCAAGAGGGGTGTGACGTGTTAGTGATCTGTTGCTTGTGTGCTTATTTAGTATGGAACTCAACAAAATGTTCTGAGAAAAAAAAAATCAGACACTCACTTACTTGCCTTTCATTAACATGGTATTAATGCTCACATTCAAACATTTCCTAATTTGTGCACACAAATTGTACAAAAGCTCTGATCTATTTTTATTTTCATTGGATAATAAAGACCTGCATTTTAATGCTTTAAAGGTAGAAAAAAGTGAACCATCTTTCAAATAAAACAGAGCAGTTTTATTACTTCATCTCAGTGGATCAGCTGGCTATAAAGAGTTTTATTGCATTTGTAATATGCTACAACCAAATCCACATAGAAAATGTAATTTAGTAAGTGAGCGCAATCACATAGGACCTTCCTGTAGATCTGGGCATAGGTCATGTGGGAGTGCAGGTGAAATTGAGCTTAATATATCCTATGATGGTTAAACATGAAAGCAACAAACACCTAGAGCTGTAATGGCTGCATAGCTTGTGGAACACTAAGCCATTGTTTGCAGTGTTCTTTTCTTTTATAAAGCTTATTTTTTGATCAGCATCCTGAGAAACAATTCTATATAGGTTGTTGCTATCTAAAGAGGTTCTGGGCAAAGTCTTATTAGATTGGTGTTTTTGTGCAGTGGTTGAAATTATGGTTATACCAAATTTGTGTTGTTTAATTGATTTGTTTCTAATATTTGGTACAGTTTTGCTTTTTACTTATGAGTGGTAGCAAAGTAAAGGGACATTTTGTTTGAGATGTAGTACCCGATGACCTAAAGCTTTCTTGACAAGACCGCCGCTCCATAACTTGTCCGCCTGCTCTAAGGCAGCGGACAGAAATCAACCCAATCGAATATGATCGGGTTGATTGACACCCCCTTTTAGCGGCCGATTGGCTGCGAATCTGCAGGGCGCGGCTGGTGCAATGATAAATGCGGACAGCATATGCTATCGGCATTTATCGATGTACAGCGGACACGATACGCTACAAAGTATCATGTCCGCTTGCACTATGTTTAATATATCCCATGGTGTGATTTCTCTCCTTCTCAGTGAGTTTTTGATCATCAGACCCTTAGTGATAAATAGCGCAGAGCTGTTAACAGTAAAGTGTTCTTGTACTGTATATTTAATCATGTGTAATAATATCTAGGTAATTTGGTTTGTATGCACTGCTAGTGCAGAATTATCAACTGTTATGTATGCATAGTTTATGGCTGGTGCATGATGATTTGTAATAATACAATGTTATTTTACAGCTCTAATATGTAATGATGAAACACAGATTGTTATTAAAGTATATTAATGTAGAGGCCTATTTATCAATGGTCTGTTGGACCTGATACGACAGTGCGGATCAGGTCCGACAAACATCGCTGAATGCGGAGAGCAATACGCTCTCTGTATTCAGCATTGCACCAGCATCTCTTGTTACCAGCTGGTGCAATGCCACCCCCTGCAGACTCGCGGCCAATCGGCAGGCAGCAGGGGGGTGTCAATCAACCCAATCGTACTCGATCAGGTTGAATTGTGGCGATCACTCTCCACCTCTTCAGAGCAGGCGGACAGGTTATGGAGCTTGATAAATGGGCCTCATAGATTTTGGTGTGGTGATAATATGCCATCTTTGTAGAAGTATTTTTTATACTTGGTGCTTTATTATAATTTATAGTGTCAGTGAGACACAATTGCCTATACAGTTTAAAGGCTGCCCTATTGTTTAAAGGGATATGAAACACATTTTTTTTCTTTCAACATTAAGATATGTCTATTATCTAATTTACTTCCTACTCTTTTTATTCTTTGTTAAAAAGCATACATAGGTATGCTGAGGGCAGCAATGTACTACTGGGAGCTTGCTGCCTACTGGTGGCTGCACATATTTACCTTGTTGTCATTGGCTCATCTGGTGTGTTTAGATAGCTCCTATTAGTGTATTACTGCTCCTTCAATGAAGGGTAATAAGACAATGAAACACATTTGATAACAGAATATATTGGAAACATTTTATGCTTTATCCAAATCATGAAAATAAAATATCTGGGTTTCCTGTCTATTCAAATCCTGCCTCCCTAGGGCAGAATACACTCCTGCAAGTGACCCCTTGTATGTTCTCTTTAAATAATGAAAGAAAAATGTTGTGTTTCATGTCCCTTTAAGTTCAATAGTAATATAGTATTTGCATTCAGATATGTCATTGATATGTATTTTATGTTGCCACAAAAGACAGTAATTCTTTGATACTAGAAAAAAAAATACTGCTTAGGTAGTTTTATAGAAACACAATGCTTCCAATAATAATCTTGTATGCCATATATACAATAAATAGGATGAATCACTTTGCAATTTTGGACAGTAGCTTTGAAACTACTGAAAAAATAAATTTTCAGTATCAACAGAAGAAGTTAACCAGTTAAAGGGACATTAAACCCAATTTTTTTCTTTCATGAATCAGATAGAGAATGCCATTTTAAACAACTTTCTAATTTACTTCTATTATCTAATTTACTTCATTCTCTTGATATTCTTTCCTGAAAAGCATATCTAGATAGGCTCAGTAGCTTCTGATTGGTGGCTGCACATATTTGCCTCATGTGATTGGCTTACCCATGTGCATTGCTATTTTGTTAAAAAAGGATATATAAAGAATTAAGAAAATTAGATAATAGAAGTAAATTTGAATGTTGTTTAAAATTGTATTGTCTGTCTGAATCATGAAAGAAAAATTTTGGGTTTATTGTCCCTATAAGGGCTAGATTATAAGTGGATGGTAACAGTTGCGCGCAAGCAAAAAGGGGTTTATTTTTTGTGTGTGCGCGCATCAGAAGTAGTGCGGTATTGCAAGTTGAAGGTAAATGCGTTTAGTTAAGTGCAATTGAATATTACGCTCAACTAAAAAGTTGTTCAAAGTACAGTTACACTCATAATAACACTATCTAATAAAAAAATATTATATAAAATGCATTAAAAAGGTATAAGCCCTCAAAGATATGAGGTCTCAGGTGTTAGGATAAAAGATATATATATATATACATACATTCATGTACTTACTGTAAGTATTATGCATTCAAATGTTCTGCACAGCAGTATATATGCTATGGGGCCTATCTATCAAGCTCCAAATGGAGCTTGATGCCCCGTGTTTCTGGTGAGCCTGCAGGCTCACACAAACCGCTGCTCCATAACCCTGTCCGCCTGCTCTGAGCAGGCGAACAGACATCGGTGGAATTCAACTCGATCGAGTTTGAACGGGTTGATTGACACCTCCCAGCTGGTGGCCCATTGGCCGCGAGTCTGCAGGGGGCGGCGTTGCACCGGCAGCTCTTGTGAGCTGCTGGTGCAATGCTGAATACAGAGAGCGTATTGCTCTCCGTATTCAGCGAGATCTGGCGGACCTGATCCGCACTGTCAGATCAGGTCCGGCAAACTTTGTTAAATAGAGGCCTCTGTATTTTTAAATATATATATATATGTTACGGGTAAAGTCAGAAATCCGGGTAATCCCAGGGGATTACCCAAGTAGCTGTGGATAATGCCTGATGTACTGTAATTCCCCCTTTAACAATATTTTTTTTTTATATGGCATACCCAAATTATCATAATAATATGGTAACGGTAAAAACAAAATGCACAAATAACACACTACTGGACATTTATATTAGAATATCTCAAATATATTTTCTTTACATGTGCTGGGTATGTTTTGATTGCCCAAACAACATTTAAATACCTAATATTAGCTTCAGCATTTGTTACTGCAATCAAGAGTAATTAGCATTTGACTAATCAAGCATATAATGGAATATTGGTTTGCATGCATTTTTAGTATAAATTTAAAAATAGATCTATGAGTATATTTAAAGTAAAAAAAATATTATGCTAAATCCAATTTTTTTCTTAAACCCCCAAGCCATAAAATATAGTGGTTCCCCAGCTTAGAATCAAACATTTATTTATTAATCAAATTGCTGTTGCTAGCTAGATTCATATGTACTAGATAAGGAGGTGTAGCCTGCATTTTTTCAACAGAATCTACCTGTGAGCTGGCACATTGATACATTTGTTATCAGCTTAGATCTTTTTTTTTTACTGGGCTAATGTGTAGAAATTATCGGCTAGATTACGACTTGTGCGTTAGGCTGAAAAAGCAGCGTTAACAGGTCCTAACGCTGCTTTTTCCCCTACTGTTGCTATTACGAGTCTTGCAGGTTTAGGCGCAACGCACACTTTTTTGGCCTTACCGCAAAACGACTTACGTAAACTTTGTAAAGTCTTTTTTCTATGGGACTTCCATAGCGCTGATATTACGAGTCTGTCCTGGAAGGCCAAAAAGTGAGAGGTACAACCTACCCCATCAAGAGTTCTAACGCATTTAAAAGTCAGTAGTTAAGAGTTTTATGATACAACGCCGTAACATAAAACTCATAACTAAAGTGCTAAAAAGTACACTAACACCTATAAACTACCTATTCACCCGTAAACCGAGGCCCTCCCGCATCGCAAACACTAAAATTAAAATTTTAACTCCTAATCTGCCGCTCTGGAAATCGCAACAACTATTATAAACATATTAACCCCTAAACCGCCACACTCCCGTCTCACAAACACTAGTTAAATATTATTAACCCCTAATCTGCTGTCCCTAACATCGCTGCCACCTACCTACATTTATTAACCTCTAACCTGCCGCCCCAATGTCTCGCCGCCACTATACTAAATGTATTAACCCCTAAACCTAACACCCCCTAACTTAAATATAATTAAAATAAATCTAAATAAAAATTAATATTATTACCTAAATAATTCCTATTTAAAAGTAAATACTTTCCTATAAAAAAAACCTAAGCTAGCTACAATATAACTAATAGTTACATTGTAGCTATCTTAGGGTTTATTTTTATTTTACAGGCAAGTTTGTATTTATTTTAACTAGGTAGAATAGTTATTAAATAGTTATTAACTATTTAATAACTACCTAGCTAAAATAAATACAAAAGTACCTGTAAAATAACACCTAACACTACACTATAATTAAATAAATTAAATTAAATTAGCTAAAGTACAAAAAAACACTAAATTACAGAAAATAATAAACAAATTACAGATCTTTAAACTAATTACACCTAATCTAATAGCCCTATCAAAATAAAAAAGCCCCCTCAAAATAAAAAAAAAACCCTAGCCTAAACTAAACTATCAATAGTCCTTAAAAGGGCCTTTTGCGGCATTGCCCCAAAGTACTCAGCTCTTTTACCTGTAAAAAAAATACAAACAACCCCCCAACAGTAAAACCCACCACCCACACAACCAACCCACCAAATAAAATACTATCTAAAAAAAACTAAGCTCCCCATTGCCCCGAAAAGGGCATTTGGAGGGGCATTGCCCTTAAAAGGGCAGTTAGCTCTTTTGCGGCCCAAACCCTAATCTAAAAAATAAAACCCACCCAATACACCCTTAAAAAACCTAACAGTAACCCCCTGAAGATTGACTTACTGTTCTAAAGACCAGACATCCATCCTCAAGGAAGTGGCAGAAGTCTTCATCCAACCAGGCCGAAGTCCTCAACGAAGTCGGGAGAAGTCTTCATCCAAGCCGGGCGAAGTGGTCCTCCAGATGGGCAGAAGTCTTCATCCAGACGGTATCTTCTATCTTCATCCATCCGGGTCTATCTTTAAGACATCCGATGCGGAGCATCCTCTTCAAACGAAGTCTTCTTACTGAATGACGGTTCCTTTAAGTGACGTCATCCAAGATGGCATCCCTTAGATTCTGATTGGCTGATATAATTCTATCAGCCCATCGGAATTAAGGTGATTTGAACAGCCAATAGAATGCAAGCTCAATCCTATTGGCTGATTGGATCAGATAATAGGATTTTTTCTACCTTAATTCTGATTGGCTGATAGAATTCTATCAGCCAATCAGAATCTAAGGGACGCCATGTTGGATAACATCACTTAAAGGAACCATCATTCAGTAAGAAGACTTAGTTTGAGGAGGATGCTCTGCGTTGGATGTCTTGAAGATGGACCCGCTCCGCGTCGGATGGATGAAGATGGAAGATGCCGTCTGGATGAAGACTTCTGCCCGTCTGGAGTACCACTTTGCCTGGATTGGATGAAGACTTCTCCCGGCTTCGTTAAGGACTTCGGCCTGGTTGGATGAAGACTTCTGCTGCTTCCTTTAGGATGGATGTCTGGTCTTCAGAACAGTAAGTGCCCATCCAAATGCCCCTTTCAGGGCAATGGGAGCTTAGGTTTTTTTAGATAGTATTTTATTTGGGGGGTTGGTTGTGTGGGTGGTGGGTTTTACTGTTGGGGAGGTTGTTTGTATTTTTTTTTTACAGGTAAAAGAGCTGATTACTTTGGGGCAATGCCCTGCAAAAGGCCCTTTTAAAGACTATTGATAGTTTAGTTTAGGCTAGGTTTTTTTTTTATTTTGGGAGGGCTTTTTTTTTATTTGGATAGGGCTATTAAATAAGGTGTAATTAGTTTAAAAATCTGTAATTTGTTTATTATTTTCTGTAATTTAGTGTTTTTTTGTACTTTAGCTAATTTAATTTAATTTATTTAATTGTTGTTAATTTATTTAATTATATTTTAGTGTTAGGTGTTATTGTAACATAGGTTAGGTTTTATTTTACAGGTATTTTTATATTTATTTTAGCTAGGTAGTTATTAAATAGTTAATAACTATTTAATAACTATTCTACCTAGTTAAAATAAATACAAACTTGCCTGTAAAATAAAAATAAACCCTAAGATAGCTGCAATGTAACTATTAGTTCTATTGTAGCTAGCTTAGGGTTTATTTTATAGGTAAGTATTTAGTTTTAAATAGGAATTATTTAGGTAATAATATTAATATTTATTTAAATTTATTGTTATTATATTTAAGTTAGGGGGTGTTAGGGTTAGGGTTAGACTTAGGTTTAGGGGTTAATACATTTAGTATAGTGGCAGTGACGTTGGGGGCGGCAGATTAGGGGTTAATAAATGTAGGTAAGTGGCGGCGATGTTAGGGACGGCAGAGTAGGGGTTAATAATATTTAACTAATGTTTGTGAGCCGGGAGTGCAGCAGTTTAGGGGTTAATATGTTTATTACAGTGGCGGCAAAGTTGGGGGCAGCAGATTAGGGGTTAATAAGTGTAGGTAGGTTGCAGCTACATTGGGGGTTTAGGGGTTATTAAATATAATGTTGGTTGTCGGCGATGTTGGCGGCAGCAGATTAGGGGTTCATAAGTATAATGTAGGTGGTGGCTGTGTCCGGAGCGGCAAATTAGGGGTTAATAAATATAATGCAGGTGCCGGCATGTTGGGGGCAGCAGATTAGGGGTTAATAAGTGTAAGATTAGGGGTGTTTCGACTTGGGGTTCATGTTAGGGTGTGTAAACATAAAATGTGTTTCCCCATAGGAATCAATGGGGCTGCGTTACTGAGTTTTACGCTGCTTTTTTGCAGGTGTTAGATTTTTTGTCAGTCGGCTCTCCCCGTTGATTTCTATGGGGAAATCGTGCACGAGCATGTATGACCAGCTCAACGCTGACTTAAGCAGCGCTTTTATTGAAGTGCGGTAAGGAGCACAATTTTGCTCAACACTCACTTCTTGCCTTTTAATGCCGGGTTTGTAAAACCCATAATACCAGCGCTGCAGGTAAGTGAGCAGTGAGAGAAAACTGCTCATTAGCACCGCATAGCCTCTAACGCAAAACTCGTAATCTGGCCGTATATTTCCAACTGCAGTTACTGGTTCAGACCAACCCTTTAAGAAATATTGGTCTATAGCCAATAAAACCATAATATGAAAAATGTAGGTCGTTATATATGAAAATAAAATATTTTTTTTATCTTAAACAAAAGTCTACACTTCTTTCTTTCCAGTTATTGTGAGTCCACGGTGGCATCAATTACTCTTGGGATATCACTCCTGGCCAGCAGGAGGAGGCAAAGAGCACCACAGCAAAGCTGTTAAATGTCACTCCCCTACCCATAATCCCCAGTCATTCAACCGAAGGAATAACACAAAGGTGTAGAAGTGCCTGATGCTCAGTCAAAAATAACTGCCTTAAATTTAAGGGAGGGGTCATAGACTCACCATATACGGAAATAAATAAATTTATCGGTAAGCATAAATTTTGTTTTCTTTCCTAAGATACGGTGAGTCCATGGCATCATCAATTACTGTTGGGAATCAATACCCAAGCTAGAGGACACAGATAACTAGGGAGGGAAAAACAAGACAGGCAGACCTAAACAGAAGACACCACCGCTTGAAGAACCTTTCTCCCAAAAGAAGCCTCAGCCGAGGCAAAAGTATGCAGAGAGGACCAAGTTGCAGCCTTGCAAATCTGTTCCACAGAAGCTTCATTTTTAAAAGCCCAAGAAGAGGAAACAGCCCTTGTGGAATGAGCTATAATTCTCTCAGGAGAACCAGCAGTCTCATAAGCAAAACAAATTATACTTCTCAACTAGAGAGAAAGAGAAGTAGCAGTAGCTTTCTGACCCTTACGCTTTCCAGAGAAACACACGAACAGGGCAGAGGATTGACGAAATTCCTTAGTCGTCTGTAGGTAGAATTTTAAAGCATGCACAACATCAAAGTTGTGTAGCAAACGTTCCTTATGAGAAGAAGGATTAGGACATAGAGAAGGAACAACAATTTCCTGATTAATATTTCTATCAGACACCACCCTAGGAAGAAAACCCAACTTAGTATGAAGGACTGCCTTATCAGCATGAAACATAAGATAAGGCGAATCATACTGCAAAGCAGAGAGTTCTGACACTGTCTGAGCAGAAGAAATAGCAACAAGAAACAAAACCTTCCAAGATAACAACTTAACATCTATGGAATGGAATGGCTCAAACGGAGCCTGTTGCAAAACTTTAAGAACTAAATTAAGGCTCAAAGAAGGAGCAACAGACTTAAACACAGGCCTGATTCTGACCAAGACCTGACAAAAGGACTTAATAGATAATACAGAAATCGGACCCTTCAGAGAACTGGCTGACAATCCTTTCTCTAGACCTTCCTGGAGAAAAGACAAAATCTTAGGAATCCTGACCCTACTCCAAGAGTAGCCCTTAGATTGGCACCAATAAAGGTATTGACACCATACCTTATGGTAAATCTTTCTAGTAACAGACTTGCGAGCCTGAATCATTGTCTCAATGACAACTCAGAAAAACCACGCTTAGACAAAACTAAGCATTCAATCTCCAAGCAGTCAGCTTCAGAGACGCGAGATTTGGATGAAGGAATGGTCCCTGAATTAGAAATTCCTTCCTCAGAGGCAGCTTCCAAGGTTGAAGAGATGGCATCTTTACTAGGTCTGCATACTAGAACCTGCAAGGCCACGCCGGAGCTATTAAGATTACCAACGCTCTCTTCTGTTTGATAAGAGCAATCACTCGTGGAAGGAGAGCAAACGGAGAAAACAATATGCTAGACTGAAATGCCAAGGAACTGCCAGAGCATCTATCAGGATGGCCTGCAGATCTCTTGACCTTGAACCATACCTTGGGAGCTTGGCATTCTGTCCAGATGCCTTCAGATCCAACTCCGACTTAGAAGTAACATCTGCTGACCATGATTTCAGCCACAACGACCTGTGGGCTAGCACAGTGAAACAAGATATCTTGGCTCCTAGTTTAATAAATTGCATGGTAGCATCAGAAATAAAGGAGTTGGCTAGCTTGAGGGCCTAAATCCTATCTTGGATATCCTCCAAAGGAGTCTCTACTTAAAGAGAATTATACAAAGCATCGTACCAATAAGATGCCACGCTAGACACAGTGGCAATACAAACTGTATGTTGCCATTGGAGACCCTAATGAATATACATCTTCTTCAAATAAGCCTCCAGCTTTTTGTCAATTGGATCCTTAAAATAGCAACTATTCTCTTTAGGAATAGTAGTCCTCTTAGCCAGAGTAGAAATGGCCCATTCTACATTAGGCACCGTAAACCATACATCTTTATTTTTTTTTATGAATAGTCTTTTATTGAGGATTATTAGTGAAATAACAAATACAAAGAACCAATGAAGTATAGTTACATGCATTACAATAAGGCTGCTATAGAATGAGCGAATCAGAATATAACCAGCAGTAGAACATTGACAAATTTCACTCAGCATCAGTCCTTGCAATAACATCAGCTAAATAGAAAACTGCAAAAAGCATACAAATGAAATCCTCTTTTTATACATTTTATATAGCATAACAGAAGTAGCTATTATTATGGACCAGTTGGTCCACTTAAACTTTAACGGAGCTAGGTAGCTACAAGGAGGACCCATAATGTTAAATATATCTAGAACATTTAAGTCTTCTGGACTTCCATAAGGAGGGGGAGGGGAGAGAGGAAAGAGAAAAAAAAGGGGGGGGGGGAGAAAGAACATATGACAGTGAGCTCTGTGCCAGTGCTGGAGTGGTGGAAAGTTTATAGGTACTTAACTTCAATAAAGAGCGTTCCAGTTATACCAAATTTCGTGATATAACTCACTCCTATTAAGAGATATGAAGACATACTCTTCCATATTTTTTATGTAAACTACAATGGCTCTAACTTTATTAAATGTTGGGGGGAAGACTGTTTCCAGTCTCTAGCTATAGCTAGTTTAGTAGCGATGAGTATGTATGTGGTTAAGATTCTGTCCGCTTCAGATGAATTTGAGTATCCATGGTGCAGGAGACCCAAGGTCGGGACAAAACGCACAGAGAGCCTCAACGCTCTCAACAACTGAAAAACATCTCTCTACAAGCCTCTAATTTTAGGACACTTCCACCAAATGTGCAAACGTGTACCTAGGTTGCCACAATTTCTCCAGCATAAAGGGGAAGCAGTTCGGTAATATTTATTTAAGGTTTAGAAAAAAGTGCAAAAAAGGCAAGGCAAGGCTAGCAGGCAAAAGTTAAAACTTAGCATTTATTGCCAAAATACAACAGATAAAAATTGCAAAAAATGTGAGCTAGAGCAGCGGTAGTCTTACATGTTTCGGCTCCTGCCTTACTCATAGACTATGCTGTCTCTAGCTCGCAGCCTTCTTAAATTAGAAAAGTTACTGTGACATAGTAAACAGCATTGAGGATTTAACTCATTCATGACCATTACACAGGTGCTAAGAAAAATAGAGTGTACATAGTAAGAACATATAATTTCAATGTATATGGCAACTTTTTAATACAAAATCTAAGTATGCATATTAATATTAGTTTGGTGCCTATACAAGTAAATATTACATTATGCAATTAATATATAGCATTTATATGTATCAAATATTGCTTTTAATTATAAGAGGTTGCTACAATGTATCAGAACTATAGAATGCAAATAATATCAAAAATAGCATTCTAGGCTTAGTAAATGCCTTAAATATATCCATAATAGTGTATTATCAAAATATGGGAAAAAAATGTCCTATTGTAAGAACAAACCCCTTTATAAATATTCAGCTAAAACTAATGTACAAACAAAAAAATCCCTTAGTATTTAAAGCTAAGAACATAAGGATAAATACTAACACTGTGCTAGCGCCAACAATTGATCAAGTCATTTTGGATATTAAGTCCATCTGGTATATGGGTATTAAGTTTAAAAATACAGAATGCTTCACGTTTGCGAAGCATCCTGTCTATATCACCCCTTTATGTTCTTTTTGAATCATGTAACTTGACCAACTCCGATTCCACCCTTCTGTGAAAAGATTCTAGGTAAATGCCTCTTTTTCTAGTTGGATACAATTCTGATACTGGCTTAAATCTTGTTCTAACCTGCTCCTCTTGACAAGACTCCATTTCTAGGCTTAAGAGGGATAAATAATCAATTGCTTCATTGAAATATACATCTACTCTTTCTGTCTGTACATGTTGTGTCTCAGGATCTAAAGTCTCAGAGCTGATGATTTCATTTTTAAAGCATTTATTTAACGTTATATTTCTCACAAACTTATTGAGATCCAGAATTGCATCAAAAAGATTAAAATCTGTAGATAGAACAAAGCCAAGACCATATTTAAGCACTCTCTCCTCATTGGCGTCTAATACAGTATGTGAAAGATTCAAAATAGTTAGATCTTGTATTTGCTTTTCTTTTTCTGCTGTTGTGTCTGGGGCCTCAGCATATATCAACTTGATCCTACGTCTACCCCCACTCTTGTGTGGCCGCCTCCCCCTCTTGGATTTTGTTGGCCCCTTTGAAAAACCTGCATCTCATTTGATACATTTCCTGCTACAGATGTATTAGAGGAGGCTAACTGATATGTATTCACATTAGTGTTAGCTGTCTGTACTGTAGGTAAATCAGTAGATCTGAATATGCCTCCTACAATCCCCAAGATATGTTGATTACTCTGAGCAAGATTAGATGTACTAGTACTGGCATATATTCCAGATTCATGTATAGCCATATTAGGACTATCTTGCATAATTATGTTTGTACTAGGTATCTCAGGGAGTATGGTAGAACAAACATTAGTATTAGTGTCCTTT
The DNA here is from genome assembly GCF_027579735.1 of Bombina bombina. Lineage (NCBI taxonomy): Eukaryota > Metazoa > Chordata > Amphibia > Anura > Bombinatoridae > Bombina > Bombina bombina. The sequence goes on along the minus strand of NC_069500.1, from coordinate 1,051,245,037 downwards.
TCTTCTCCTGATTCCTCTGTATCAGAAAAAATTACTCTCCTTCTGTTCCTTCTATTCCTTGATCTTGATCTGGATGATCTTTTATTCGGCTTAATATGTTTCCAATTATACACCAGGTTAAGCTTATAATCCAATGAATCTCTCTCAAACTTCCACTGTTTGTTAATGTTCAACTTCATGGTTGAAATAGATTTATCTTGTAAATAGTCCTTATGTCCTATAAATTTCTTAAGTTCCTTCTGTAATTCAACAATCTCCTCTTTTAACTGTGCATGTTGTTTCTCTTTGTACATTATAATGATACGCATTAACTTCAAGGAGCAATCAGATAATATACCATTCCAAGTATCCATAAATTCATTGTCAGTGATATCAATTTGGAAAGTGGGATGTTTCTTTAAACGTAACCCTCTTGGTATCATGTTAAGTGATATATATTTCTCCAAGCGTTTAATGTCCCACCATAACCTATATTCTCTGCCCAATTTATTTTCCATTATCTGAAAAATGTCTCCCACATTTTGCATTCTCATATTGGTAGAAAATAAATCCTCAATAGAGGGTCTCTGTGCATCATAATCTTGTACTACACGTAGTGAAAAGTAATTTGCTGTTTGCTGCATGTTATCCATTATATAAATGTGTTTGTATATGGCAATCAAAATGTTAATCCCACACAGAGGGAAAATAAAAGCGCTAAATATGCCTGCTACTAAAACAACATCAGGGTCATGTAAAATTCTGCTTGTAAAGTGTGGCAACTGTGAACGCTTAGGGGACGCAATCAGTCAAATACACTCTCCAAAAAAAACCTCCCCTTTCATAATTTGATAATACACTATTATGGATATATTTAAGGCATTTACTAAGCCTAGAATGCTATTTTTGATATTATTTTCATTCTATAGTTCTGATACATTGTAGCAAACCTCTTATAATTAAAAGCAATATTTGATACATATAAATTTTATATATTAATTGCATAATGTAATATTTACTTGTATAGGCACCAAACTAATATTAATATGCATACTTAGATTTTGTATTAAGAAGTTGCCATATACATTGAAATCATATGTTCTTACTATGTACACTCTATTTTTCTTAGCACCTGTGTAATGGTCATGAATGAGTTAAATCCTCAATGCTGTTTACTACGTCAGAGTAATTTTTCTAATTTAAGAAGGCTGTGAGCTAGAGACAGCATAGTCTATGAGTAAGCCAGGAGCCAGAACATGTAAGACTACTGCTGCTCTAGCTCACTCTGACACATGCTGTCTTGCATTTTTTGCCATTTTTATCTGTTGTATTTTGGCAATAAATGCTAAGTTTTAACTTTTTGCCTGCTAGCCTTGCCTTGACTTTTTTGCACCTTTTTCTAAATATTTACTTGGACGGACTGGCAGGTCTGTTTGGTGGTTTGCAAGTACGCTATATGCGATATAACTCAACACTGTGTCACGGATAGTGTGAGACCTTGTGACTTAACAGAAGAGGAGGTCTTCATGTGGGAGGAGACTGATTGCGACCGGGACCGAAGCTGGAGCTCTGTACACGGATAGGACCACAACGGAGGTATCAGCTGAGAATGCTGGAAGGCTACCCCAGGGAACCAGGTACCATACACATGCTTAACCTCTTGGAGTAAATCACGCTGTTACATGAACTGTTGTAGCACTGTTTGGAGGGTTTTTTTTGGAGAGTGTATATATTTAAGGTGACTAGAACCAGGTGCCATCTTGTGGTTATTTTATAATATAATTCCCACAAAGTCGCACAGTGTAAGTATTTTTTGGCTCTAAGTAGCTCCCTGAGCCATACATCAATCCCTATGTCTACGCTTAAATCTCTTTCCCATGCTTTATATTGGCTATGTTTGGTAGGTTCTAATGGAGATATTAATAGGCTATAATGGAACGAAAGTGCCCCTTTAAGAGATCTGCCTATATTCCACCTCTGTTGCCACTTGGTAGGAATACGCTCAGATTGCCCTGACAAACCCCATGATTTAAGAATGCTGGTTAATCTGAGATATTCAAATTGGAGTGAGGCAGGTAGTGAAAACTTCTATTTCGCTACTTCAAATGAAATTAGTGCACCATTACTATATAATGCTGAAATCAAGAGGTTAGCAATGTCAGACCAAGCGTCTATGTGAGTCTGAGATAACGAGATTAGAATACTGCGAATTCTGTATGCTGGTGAGGGATGCAGAGATATTGTTGGCATGTGCTTTTTAAGGTCCCAGTGCTTAAAAGAGTCTAAGATGAGAGGGTGTACTATTTTCAAAGTTTGTAGCATATGTACGGGAATCCAAGGTAGGTCTGATAACAAGATGCCTTTAGGCAAGCATGATTGTTCTATTTCTTGCCATCTATATGTACTTTCTTTGAAGCTCCAACCCATGAGATGGGATAGCAATGGTATAGCAAGACACTGGGAGAGGCCAAGCCTCCCCTATGAATAGGCTGTTGAATGACAGAAGTGGCTATTCTTGATCTTCTTCCAGACCAACTGTAAGTGGTGATAAGACTCTGAAACTTATTTAGCAAAGGCCTAGGGATAGACAGCGATATACATCTAAAAAGGTACATGAGTTTCGTAAGGAGAGACATTTTGACTGCTGCAATCCTACCAGTCCAGAATAATTCCTTAAACTCCCAGCTATCCCAAAGTCTCCTAATTTCCGGTAAGCGTTCAGAAAAGTTTTTGATAATGATTGTGTCAAGGTTTGGGCATAAATGAATGTCCAAATGCTTGATGGAGGTGGATGACCACTGAAAATGGTATAATTTTTGCTAAAGAGATAATTCATAGACTGGGATATTAATATGAAGAACCTCAGTTTTAGTATAATTTAGTTTGTAGGAGCTACACTGCGCAAACTTCTCAATATTCTTAAAGACCGCTGACATTGACTTAATGGGCGAGGTTAGCAACAGTGTGATATCGTCACAAAAATAGCTATTTTGTGTTTGGTGCCATTGAACTCCATACCTGAGGTATCATTGTTTACTCTGATGGACTGAGCAAGAGGTTCAATGGACAAAGTGAACAAAAGTGGGGAAAGGGGGCAGCCCTGTCTAGTGCCATTTAGTATATTGAAAGGAGCTGATTTAAAACCAGGACTGCTGACTGTAGCATAGGGGTTTGAGTATAAGGCCTGTGTAGCTCTAATAAATTGATGAGGAATGCCAAACACCCTCAAGACCTCCCAGAGATTATCCCACCTGACCCTGTCAAATGCCTTTTCCACATCTAGAGACAGGGCCAGGAAGGGCACTTTTATCTTTTCAGCTTCAAATAGAATACGTGTATTGTCAGGACCCTCTCTGCCCAGAATGAAACCTCCCTGGTCGGTATGTATAATCTTGTTTAGAACCAACGAAAGCAGGTTGGCTAAAATTTTAGAATATAATTTAATGTCTGTATTAATTAACGAAATAGGCCTGTAATTTTGGCACAATTGAGGGTCCTTACCCGGTTTCAGGATGGTTATAATTTCTGCTTCTAGGAATTCCCTAAGACACGTACCAGTGGTCATAAATGTATTAAAAGTTTTAAGAAGTATGGGATGGATAAGCTCTCCGAACGTTTTATAAAATTGCCCTGTGTAACCATCCGGGCCTGGAGCCCTATCTCTTTTTAATTGCAGAATCCCCTTTTTCAAGTTGTCTAGCGAGATAGGAGCTCCTAATGGTGTAATTAGCTCTTCTTCTAAGGTAGGAAGGTCAAGCCCACTCAAGAATCTCTGTATCTCTACAATGGGAAGAGAATTGGCACATGTCATTTTATTTAAAACATAAAGGCTGGAGTAGTATGATCTAAAGGAATCTCCCATATCCTTGGGGGAGATGGCTACTTTACCATTATATATGATTGAGGAAATAGTACGCTGAGCCTGTCGGAGTCTGAGTTTAGATGCTAAAAGAGTATTAGCTTTATTACTATGGAAGTAAAATTTTTGTTTAAACTTACTGTCTGTTGAACCTTCGTTAGTTCCAGTTTGTGAAGTTCTGTTTTTATAATCTCTAGGTTTTTTGCCCCCTCACGCATTGGGTTCTGTTTTAGTCTAGTAAGCTGGGATCTGTATGAGCAGGTTAGCTCGGCTAGTGATCTTCCTGCCACTTTCTTAGAAAGAGCTGACTTTTTGATCAAAGATCCTCTAATAAGCTTTCAAGGAAGCCCACACATATTGGACTTCTGTCTCACCATTATCAATGAGCTGCAGAAACTCAACCAATTAATTTTTAGTTTCTTGGAGGGTTTTAGGATTTGAGACTAACCAATTAACATATTTCCATTTACTGTGAGGATAAGGTCGGGAAGAAGATAAAGTGACTACTACAGGGTCATGATCAGACCAAGGGATAGTCTCTATCCTAGATTTATAAATCTCATTCAGCGTACCAGCTTCAACAAATATGTAGTCAATTCTAGAAAACATTTTGTGCGGGTTTGAATAAAACGTATAGTCTTTATCCATAGTATGCATAGCCCACCAAATGTTGTATAGACCATATTGAGCCATTAGTGACCTAAAGGCAGTAGCTAAGTGATTTTAGACCCTTTCTGTCCACTAGTGGATCCCATAGTAGGTTAAAATCCCCACCCAGGATCAAGGTACCCTGTTTGATCTTGGAGATGAGAGTGAGTACGCTTTTTAAAAAGGGAATTTGTCTAGTATTTGGGGCATAAATATTAGCTAGAGTGTGATCATTTAATTTACAAATAGCTATAACATACCTGGCATCTGGGTCAGTTTCTATATGTAGGACTTCTACCTTTAAGTCCTCCTTGACTAGTATGACAACCCCTTTGGATTTGGAGGAGTGAGAGGCATCTAATTTGGTGGGGAAATGCTTAAATGTATACGGGATACCCTTAGTCCCGGACCAGTGGGTCTCCTGCAAAAAAACAATATTAGCATTGATACGTCTAAGATTCTTACTAAGAAGGCTTCTTTTAGTAGGGTAGTTAAGACCCTGCACATTATGAGTGATCACTTGTAAGTGCATCTTCAGGGGGAGAGAAAAAAAAAAAAAAAGGAAAAGAAGGAGGGAGGGAGGGAAAATAGGGAGAAAGGGAATATGGGGTAAGATATAGTCACCAGAGAACAGAGATGTCTAGTAACATTATCAGAATATATAGTAAATTCTCAGATTAAATAACCTAGAATTCTAGGTAATTAGAGGGTCTTGGTATTAAAAATGAGTAGGTTAAGAGAGGGGGTTAGGGGGTAAATTTCAGTGGATAAGCACCGCTAAATACAGATTTTATATGATATGTATGTATATCAATAACGTGTTTAATGTAGTAGAAATATTAATAATGGTCGTCAGCAACTGGGGGGCGGAGGACCAAAAGATAAAGGGTAATACTTGTGGTATATAGTGTATAGGAGGGACGGGATAGAACAAAAATAATGTAGACAAAACAGAGAAGGAGTGCAGAGGGTAAAAAAAGATAAATATACTGAAAACAATCCGCTCCAGTCAAAATAACTAAGTGTAGTTTGTGTGAAAAAAAAAACAGTAGGAGACAGGGTGGTCCCCAATTCAGAAATAAAAAGAGCTAAATGAAAAATGAAGAAGCTGTTTTAAAACCCAAATGGCTCTGATTTAAGAAGAAGCAATGAGTAAACGCCCAAACTTTTCGGTGGAAATATGCAAAGAAGATATTTAGACTAATAGACACTTCAAACCCGAACTAAGGTCTAATATTTCAGTTTATAATATATAATGATTCTATTTCTATAGTATTTTTTATTTATTTTTTGCTTTAAATAACACTTTTGTTAGTGAACAGAATAAAAATACACTTTGGTGTTGCGTTTCATATCCTTACAAGACGTAGCTATCATACCAGATGTTACTTAATGCCACATCCAATATAACCTAGCTCCTGGGCATTTTTGTTTTTAATGAGGTAACACTTTAATGCTTAAGGGTAGTGCAACACAAGAACAAGTAATGTATTTCTGTAGTGGGATACAAAGTGTGTAACATAACTATTGATAAGCAGTGCAAATGAAATTAAACATTTTTATAGATATATATATATAGTGTTCAATAGTCAGTTCTATTTATGGGTAATGAAACCCTAAGAGATTCTTCCATAAAGGTTACATTGAAGGTACTTGTAGGGATAAATTTGTGGACCAGCACATAAGCAATAAACATGGCATACATCTTTTAAGCAAACATTATTTAGAATGGTTCAACATAGATATGGGCATTTTAAACAAAAACTAAGGTCTTATAAAACAATATACAACCTATAGGAGTAAAAGAGGTTAATCACATACTAAAAGAATACAAAAAAAAGGATATAATCGTTTAATTGCACCGTGTGTCGAGAGTTAATGTTCAACTCAAATTGTGGTTAATAAGTTCCTGAGAGAGTCCCAGGTAAAGAGCCAAGTTTGGGTTTCCTGCAACCGTAAATTTTAGGATTCTTGCAAAGATAAGTTTCGTCTCTTGAATGGCGGAGGAGAGCGTCTGGGTTTAGGTTACCATTCTAAAGCTTGGAGAGAAGTGGCTGGAGCAGCATCTTCCTGTAGACCAGGAGAGGGGTCTGATTGCCGGGAGGGAGTAGATGGAGTTTTCTGTGAGAGGTTTAATTTGCTCAAAACCTCCATTCCCTGTTTGACGTTGAATAAGGTGTAAGAGGCTCCATTATATTTTAAAAACAACTTGACAGGAAAGCCCCATCTATACCTTATGGAATGCTTATGTAAGCATTGTGTAACAGGGAAGAAAGACCTCCTTTTAGATAAGGTATGTGAAGATAGGTCTGGAAAGAACTGTATCTCTTTATATATTTCTGGAAGACCTTTATTGAGGAAAGCTGCTTTCAGAATCTTTTCCTTGAAAGTAAAGTAATGTAGACGTACTATAACATCCCTTGGCTGAGATTGGTTGGAATTTCTGTCTCTTAGTGCTCTATGAGCTCTGTCGATCTTCGAATCCGGATCTTGTGGGGTGTCAAGCAATGCTACAAATAAATGCAAGATATTGCAGAAGATCATTTGCCGTGACGCTCTCGGGAATGCCCCTAATATGGATGTTGTTGCATCTTGACCTATCCTCCAGGTCAGCCAATTTCCCCTCCAAATCCGAGATAATTTCTGCTAGTGATTGAGTATACGAGAGAAGGTTAGAATGGTCAGTCGCAAGATCCTCATGCTTCCGTTCAAGGATTTCTGATCTCTCTCCCAAAGAAGCAATGTCTCTCTTAAGCTCAGCAACAGAGGACTTGAGTTCTAGCTTTAGGGCGGTATGATGAGAGTCCATTTTGACTGAGAGGGAATTAATGAGCTCCCTAAGGGAGGTATTTTCGGAGTTTTCTAAAGAACTTTTACACATAGTATGTGCTGTCTTGATGGAGAATCTCTTGAATCATCATTTGATAAATCCCTTTCAGAAACAAATTTACTGTGAAAATGGTCTGCTACAGTCCTTTTTGGGGCATCTGCCTGCCTATTTTTCTTCCTATTGGAATGAGACATATCTGCTGATTTGATATCTAAGCCCTAGGCAACACGAATTTGAGGGCACAGCAAATCTTCAATATTATGATTGAATTGGGGCATCACCCCATCACCATGCGAGTGCTCTAGCACCTCATAATAGAATTATAGTATAGGTTATGAAGTGTGTACTTTTTAGCCTCTGTGTAACAGTTATATATCTAAGACATTTAGCAAAAGGTTATATCCTGTAGGGCAAATGTACAGCTATATAGTTCAGAAATGTTTTTGCTTTTATCTAAATGAGTCACTCTGTAGGGAGAGGGTTCAGGGAAGGTACTTGATTTATGACAAATCTGGATGAATAGCAACACGTGATAGTAAATTTCCTTAGTGTCACAGGTGAATAAACAGTTTAACTGAAAAAAATTGGTGCTGTCACAATTAAAATGAACAGTCTGGGAAAAGGATTTTTGTATATATTATTTGTAAGTGCAGACAACAAGATCTTATTAGTGAACAAACATTTACTTCTGTTGATAAATTCAGAGAGTAGGAGATGTGTAATAACCGAAAGACAAGGGTTACTATTACATTAGATATCCCACTATTACTTGGTTCAATGTGTTGAGCTTTTCATGGCTTGGCTGCAAATTTATTATTTTTCTGTTCTTTTCTTATTCACTTATTCACCTTTTATCACTTCTGTACATTATCTGTCTCCTTTTTTCTTTTACATTTCACTCTCTTTCTTCTCTCTTTTTCCCCCTCTTTCTCTTTCTTTCTCCTTTCCTCTTCTCTCCTTTTCTTACTGTCTCTTCTCCTTCCCTTCTCTTTCCTCCTCTTTTCCCTTCTTCTCCCTTTTCTTCTTTTTTCTTTTTCCATTCTTTTCTTTCTCCTCTTACACTGTCCTTTCTAATCTTCCTCCACTCTACTTCCTTGCTTTCTTCTCTTCCCTTTCGTATTTCCCCTTTTATACTCTTTGACCTGACGTTAAGACAACTAGGGGAATAATAGGCCTCCAATGTCAGCCATGAAGGGGATACAGATTAAGCAGGCCTGGTAGGCTTGTAGGGGAATCAGCAGGGGAGGCAGTATTTTAGGCCTCAGAATAACTTATGGGTTACAGGAGTTATTTATTTACCTGGTCCAATATCAGGAAGGACCCAGGGGGAGTGAGCTGAGATATATTAGCATGCGTGGCCTTTGAGGAGGGAACCCTGGTCCTAAGTCCTTCTAAAATAGCTTGTCAGTCATCTTGGCCTTACCTCCGCTTTAGATAGACACCTCTGTCTCAGTGCAAGGAACTGTAGCCTGTCACCAATCACGGCAGCGTCCGGCAATCATCTGCTGGGGCTTATACACACAGATTCAACTATTGAGAAAGGGATCCGACTCCTTTTAGACTGTAGAGATGGGCGAGATGACAGGTATGTCTCCGGCGTTCAGCTGAATATCCCTGCAGTGCTTCAGGCTATAAAAGGTCCCAGCAAAATGGCGGATCTTTGCGCCAAAAGTTAAAATGTATGCTGCACCGTGAAGTGAAGGGCTATTTTGTAGAAGCCCACAAAAAGTAAAGAATCATGGTGCTAGTAGCCTGCTAGGGTAATTGACTGACCGGCTTATCAAGTCTTCTCCAAAGGCGGTATCTCCGTGTAGCTTTAGCGCTCCGTCTAGCTGTTAAGCCCTCAGTGTGAAGTGCTAAAGGTAAACCAGTTCTTTATACTATAACACCGGCAGAGATCACAGCTCCAGAGCGGATCCCTGACCCTCCTGAGCTAATATGATAAACTTCTGTGGTATGAAGGGAAAGTCCAGTATTACATGCGGTTGGAAAACCAGGGGGCAGAAAAAAAACCCCCAGCAAAACAAAAAATGGAAGAGAAAAAAAAATGGCTGCAAAACTCCTTTAGTTTCTCTCACTAATGTAGGAGCACCTATTCTATGAAGCATAAAACACGTCTTCACTCCTGTAGAAGTTTTATATATCATAAACCATGCATCTTTAATAGAGTCAGCAACAGGAAACATCTTTTTAAAAACAGGAGATGGGGAAAACGGTATCCCTGGTTTCTCCCATTCCTGTGCAACAAACTCCATTGCATGGTCTGGAACAGTAAACACTTCCACAGAGGAAGGAACCTCAAAGTATTTATTAAGTTTACTTGATTTCTTAGAGTTGACAGCGACAGGCGAGTCAGAGTCGTCCAAAGTAGCTAAAACCTCCTTTAACAATATACAAAGGTGTTCAAGCTTAATTCTGAAGGATACAACTTCAGCATCAGATGAAGAAATTATAATGTCCGAATCTGAGATTTCACCCTCAGAGTCTACCGAGTATTCTCCTTATTAGACTTACGAGAAATGGCAATTTGAGTAGCAGAAACAGGAGCAGAAATCTTATTATCTGAATCTCTAAATTTCCTCTTGTGCATCCCCTGTAACATGGGAATAGCAGATAAAGCAGCAGATACCACAGATACCTGTGCAGCAATTTCTGCAGGCAAATAAGCTCCTCCAGGAGACTGAGAAGAACCGCAGGGCACTGTATGTGATGCCACTAAGGCTTGGAACATTAGAGGAGACAACTGTGGCATTGCCTGAACAGCATCATCCTGAGAGATGGCTGGCTCAGAGACAAAAAGTTTATCTTTATGTTTGATAGTCCTATCAATACATGAGGAACAAAATTGTAAGGGCAAAATGATTTGATTATCTAAACAAAGCAGGCATCTGTCCGTAGCAGAATCCTGCTCCATGATAGAGAAAATAAATTAAAAAAATGCAAACAAGTAAATGACCCTCTTTGAGGTACTGTCACTTAAAACCAAATAAGCATAGTAAAATATACTACTTCTATCAAGTATATTATCCTCACAGCTAGTAGAATAATTCCCTTGCAAGTAATAGCAATAAAGATTAGATAGCTTAACTAAGCACCGTCTACACCTCAGCCTGCAGACTGAGGTGCCTACATGCCCCCTCAAGTTTAGACAGACTTGGACTCCACAACAACCACCTCTGAGAATGCTCTGATATCTTTCCCGGAGCTGAAAGAGAAGTCATGTGACCAGCAAATGAAGCTGTGTCACAAACTCAAAAACGCCTGCTTCAAACCGGAAGGATTACAGAGTTTGAAAAACACACCGCCCCAGCATCAGAGCCAGCAATAGATTGCAACCCAAGCGATAAACCAAGTCTAAGGTGAAAAAGTCACACAATCACTTACACACCCTCCTGAGAATAAAGTGTTCCCAATAACTCTTGAGCTGACAACAGATTAAGCCCTTCCTGAAGGAGATTAACCCTTGTCTCTTGTTGCATCACATATCAATGTGCCTGACCACTGCCTATAATAATCCTGACTCAGGATATAAGTCTAATAAAAAATGCAGAGGGTCTCTTAACCCCTTTAGTGCCAGCCTCCCAGCCCCAGAAGACAAAAGGCACTTACCTGCACATCTAGCTGTCCGGCAGGAGGACAGTTCACCGGTGTGAAAGGAAGCCGTTCCTTACAGAGACGAGTGTAAAAAAGAAAGAACAGAGTAAACCTACTCTGGCTTTCTGAACTAGGGCAGCAAAATGTTAGGAAAATGCAGTAAAGCCCACTTTACAAGTTCCTAACTGCTTTAAAGCCACCACTACTCTACTGAATAGATTACAAAACTTCACCTCCTCCATTTAACAGAGGCAAAGAGAATGACTGGGGATTATGGGTAGGGGAGTGACACTTAACAGCTTTACTGTGGTGCTCTTTGCCTCCTCCTGCTGACCAGGAGTGATATCCCATCAGTAATTGATGACATTGTGGACTCACCATATCTTAGGAAAGAAATAACCTTTAAACAATCATGGGTGTCTGGAGGGAGAGGCAAGAGAGTGCAAATGTCACCCTCCCTGGATTTTTGCTTCTTTGTATTTTGTTCAAGGCATTTTATTTTTTCCCCCTTCCATTCAGAAAAAAATGCAGCTGCCTATAGACATTTAATTGAACTTTAAATTTCCTTTTTTTTTTTGTTTTTTGAAAAAGATAAACAAAATTACCTATGCAAACTCATTTGATGCCTTGCAACATTCCCTTTTTTTAAAAACAAATTTTAGTTAAAAACTTGATTTTAGCAAAAAAAATATAATTTGTGGCGTAAAAGCAATGGTATCAATGATCAAATTATATTGTGTAATACATGCATATGAGTAATGGGCATCTCAGAATCAGCAAGTGGACTGGACAATTGATTGACGTTTTCTCTCAGCTATTATTGTGTTCATTAATCCCTCAACATCTGTAGGATTCTAAAATGTGTCTTACCATTGCTGTCTTTGCAAAATTGTCTTAAAAACTTGCTAAACTCTAAGGAAAAAATACTACTCATGCAAAATTAAAAAAGAATGCAAGTAAAACTACAATAATATAATTTTGTTTTATGTTTTTTATTATGACAGATATTTAGTAGTGCCAAGTACTGCCACATTAAGCTTTACAGTTCTTGTAATATGCTGTGTTCTACTGATACACATTATTTTTTATTGGAAGCAACTCTCAGGGGGTTAACACACAGTCCCTTATTGTATTGAATTCAATAAGTTTTTTTTTAAGGTCTGCAAGCAAAATGTAATTGTGTCTCAGCCCTCTTACCTTCTTATTTATGGTCCACAGGGAGTCAGACCTCTTGTTTTCCTCTTCTTAACCCTATTTTCTCTCCCTGTTTAGCCAGTTTATAATGTTGTTGTGTATTTTGGTTCTAACTTTTTGTTTTCTTTTTGTTTTCTTTTGTTTTCTTTTACTGATGCTGTAGTTCACTCCTGAAGCAGAGGTTGTGTGAAGATAAATTTCTACTTGTATGATTTTCTCATTGGGATTCAAAAAGATTAGGAAAAAGGAGAGGTGCTTGTGTGTACCAGTATAGAACAGATGATACAGTTAAAGTCCCCAAATCAGGGTACTAACATTTTTGCGGAGCACTCAGACAGTGCTATCAGGCGCAAACTGGGTATTTTACAGCAACCCAGCTTAGTGAAATCCCCACTATACTAATTTACAATATACCTGTTGGATAGTTGATAGTATTTATTTTCTCATCAATAATAGATATATTATTAGATATTATTAGATATAATAATAGGTATATTGTAAATCAGTATAGTATTTTATATATACATATTTAAGTTTATCACACCTATCACTATTAACCTTTCAATAGGTATATTTCAGTTAGCACATCTTAATATACACAATTATAAGTTCATTATATTTACCACTATGAGCATCCAGTTTCACATAGTAATTATTAGTATTGTCATATTAGCCAGTCATTAAATTAATCACTTGATTTTTGTTATTAATACCATATATTACCATTACTTTGATTATCAGTAGATATGTACATATGCTTGGCTCTATTCTCATATTATGTTAAAAATATAGAGCCTCTTATCATTATTATGATTAACAATACTAATAATACCACTAGCTTAAGAACGTACGTATAGAAAGACAGAATCCTTTCAGCAAACAATCTATCCCAGTGAATAAAATCTCTTATTGAAAATACCCCCATCACTATGGCAAATAAACATTTTTTTAGTTATCCAATTACAGCTACATAAGCTTTCATACCTCCAAGTGACGTTTTTTTTGGGAGGACCTAAGGAAACACAGCAGGGAGCAGTTCACATACACGTCAGTGTTTTTAATTTGTTACACCTACAGTGACGCTCTCTAACACCTCCCCCACAGCTTGTTTGCCTATGTCTATAGTCACATGAGCTACTGCTTGTCCATAACCTATCATATCGTCCCTATTATTTGTAAACGACAAAATATTTATCTTACTGGCCAGGCAATTGGCCATTCATTCAGTGATGACAACCCCTGCCTCACTATTACGTTTACTACTGACAATAATCAAACAACAAGAAAATGAATAGTTTTCATGTCTATATACACACACACATGAATCAGACAAATAGGTATGAACAGATAAAACTTCATAGCAATGTATATGGTTTTAATAACGATTTTATAACACTACAAAGGAGCATGATCTTTGTGTTACATCTTGATGAAATGTATATACACTTTAATTAATTATGTACAGAGCTTTAAACTAGATGACAGTTGTATATAAGGTTCAGTATTTTAACTTTTGGGGCTATGAGAAAGAAACATATACTCTAAACAAAGGGTTAAGCAGCTGGGAGCCTACCCCTGAGGGGGCGGTCCTCAGGTGTATGTGTTTTTCAGAAATAATTGATTGGTAAGTTTAGTGTATTTAAAGGCCATGAATAGTTTGTATGTTATGCCTGATGTAACAGAGTTGTGAAGCGATGAGAAACGCGTTGCATATATAAGGAGGGCTATTTATATACCCTACCTTATGTTTCCTGTTTTTTTCTGTTCATGATTTTAAATAAATCTTTTTATATACTGGAACCATTTCCAATTTGCCTACTATTCACCACTTACCAATCACTCCCATTGGGAGCTGTCAGCTGTGGATCATTCCCCATTCCCAGCTCTTGGGGTATCAGAGCTCCAGTGTTCCAACTATCCTGCTCCAGTGTTCCAGCCCCTGCCATGGAGATTTCAGTAAGCTGGGTTACTGTAAAATACCTAATTTGTGCCTGATAGCACTGCCTGAGTGCTCCACAAAAATGTGAGTACCCTGATTTGGGGACTTTAAACTATATCATCTTTTCTATACTATATATGTTTTCCTCATCTTTTCAGACTCCATGACACTTTGCTGTGAGGAGAGTGCAGCCTGTTTCTGCTACATCTTGTGCATCTGAGCCACAGATTCGTTAACTTAGAATTGACTGGGTCATCCATCTCAAGTGGAATACATCTTTATAGAGATTAATTTGTCCTATGACACTCTATTCATACCGTGTTGTATCCCTTGTTATACAGTTGGTATCAATTAAATGTGGTGGAGAGATATCTACCTGTTTATAGTGTGTATTTTATTATATTGTGCCATATATGCTTTGAGTTGTATGTGGATAATACTTATTTATCTTTTCCACGAAATCAAAGAAGATAAGATATAACACCTATGGTAGATTTGATTTTGGGAAATATCTCTGTTTAAACAAATCAATTTGTTTACAATACATACAGAAAATGAGATTAAAATCCAGCACTCAGACCCAAGGTGTGTGCAAGCTAGCATAGGATCACTGCAAGGATCCAAACAGTATCCAAAATCTTCAAAGAATGCAGCAGCACCACTTCTCATATAAAAAGTTCCTTTATTAAACACATAGTAGGAGCAGGTAAAATAGAACAACGTTTCGGGTGGTTATCCCTTAGTCATGTTCACATACTGTTTGTTAGACTTAATCACCTTTAAATAGCCATCAGTCAGGTGAGACCACACCTTTTACCTTAATTACTTAGATATACATTTTTCTTAGCCTCTATTGCCATCTAGTGGTCTAACCCATATCAAACATATAATTTTATTATACAAAAAAATATTTTTTTTAAAAAAGAGAATAATCACATTTGTTGAAGAGCAGATATGAAAAATGTCAAAATTTAAAATTATAAAATTAAATGCCAGAAAAGGAATTGTATAAAGATAAAGATCTTTTACTTTACAGGAATACACTTAAATCAAGTTCCCTATTCATACCATTGGGGATTAAGCAATCTAATTTATTGATCCAAAATGCCTCACGTTTTTTGAGCAGCAGTTCTCTATTGCCGCCACGTCTAGGGCTCTGTATATGATCTATTATTTGAAATCTTAGTTGTGCAATAGAGTGACCCTTACTCAAAAAATGGTGGGCAACTGGGGCCTTTAAATCACCTGTCCTAATATTGGATTTATGCTGAATTATTCTGTCTCTCACCCTCTGGGTCGTCTCTCCGATATAAATTAACCCACACGGACATTTAATTAGATATATAACAAAATTAGCATTACAATTGTAGTAGCCCTTTATTTTAAATTTCTGTCCCGTAAGGGGGTGGATGAATATATCAGATTTTATCATGTTATTGCAACTGGAGCAATTAAGACAAGGGAAACAGCCATTTCTCTCTGAAGTAATGTACCCCAATTTGGATTTCTTACTAGAACCCACGTCAGCCTTAACAATTTTGTCTTTTAGACTAGGAAGTCTAGTATAGGCTGGCATAGGTGGTTGGCGGAATGCTAGTACCTCAGGATTACACTCACTCAAAACATGCCAGTGTTTCCTAATGATCCTTTGTATTTCTGAACTGCAAGAATTGTATTCAGACACAAATACCATCCTATCAGGGTCCTTTCTCTTATTGGTAGTTCCAGTATTGACCCTTTCATCAGGTAGTTGTATCACCTTATCAATAGTCTCCTGAATCAAACCAGGGGGATAACCACGATGCACAAATCTAATGCCCATCTCCTGTAGTCTCTGCAAAGCCAAAGCTTTGTCTTTCACTATTCGCTTTACTCTTAACATTTGACTGTAAGGCAAAGATTTCACCAAAGCAGGTGAATGGGCACTAGAGAAGTGTAGGAGGCTATTCCTATCAGTATCCTTTCTAAATATATCTGTTTTTAGAAGGGAACCATCTTTATAGATTTTAGTATCAAGGAAGTTAATAGATTCTTCACTCCAAGACATTGTAAATTTAATACATCTTGATGCCCTGTTCAATTCACTCACAAATTGTTGTAGGGATCCAACGTCACCCCACCAAATGCCAAATATATCATCTATGTAACGCCACCAGGTGGCGCCACATAGAATGAAGAGCTCATTTTCATATACAAATTTCTCCTCGAAAATATTCATAAAAATATTGGCATAGGTAGGGGCGACGTTGGACCCCATAGCAGTTCCTTGTTTTTGTAAAAAATAAGAATCCTCAAAAAGGAAATAGTTACAGTGCAGAATAATTTCCATTAACTCTATAATAAATTGCTGTTGCATAGCAGTGAACCTATTACTTTTGCCAATAGCATATCTGATAGAATCTAACCCACTGCTATGTGGTATGGACGTGTAGAGGCTAACAGTGTCCAAGCTATACAAGATACATTTATCCATATTTCCTGGCAGACCCTCAATCTTAGATAAAAAATCATTAGTGTCTTTAATAAAAGACATAGCCTGAGCTACAAATGGTCTCAACAGTCTGTCAAGGTATATGGATATATTTGTAAAAATAGAGTCAGAACCCGCCACTATGGGACGTCCAGGGGGAGTCCCTAGATTCTTATGAACCTTTGGGAGAGTGTAAAGTACTGGTATAGTGTATTCCTCTTTAATAAGATAATTTTTTGTTTCATTATCAATAATTCCATTCTGGAATGCTCTCTGGATGCATCTTTTTATGTCTACTGCAATTTTAGATGTGGGGTCTGAGGTTAATAGCATATATACATCAGTGTTAGCTAATTGAGATTTAATTTCACCAATATAGTACCCCCTATCTAAAATAACTGTGGCACCGCCCTTATCAGCTTGTTTGCAAATCAATTCTTTATTATTGCAAATTGCTTGTAAGGCTTGACTATCTTCTTTAGACATATTGGGCAAAAAACGTAATTTCTTCTTAAAACATTTTTTCTTAAGGTTATCCAAATCAGACTTAACCAATTTCATGAAAACATCAATACTTTAATCATAGCAAGTTGGAACAAATGCACTCTTATTTTTCAATCCAAGACTCTTAATAGCTAAATCATCAGGGGTAGAAACATTTTTCAATTGACTTTTAAACCCATCATAAGCATTGGAAAAAAAGGATTTTAGCTTAAGGTTTCTATTAAATTTGTAAAGGTCCTGATCTAATTTAAACCAATTGCAATGATCTTGTTTACAAAAAGAAAGTCCCTTCTCCAACACCTTGTATTGGGCATTTGAAAGTTCTACCTTAGAGATGTTCAGCACTAGTGTTTGTTCGCCCGGCGTGTCTTCCTTGGCGGTACCTGTGACACCTTGTTGTGGACTGGTTTTGCGGTGATGCCTCCTACCGCCCCGTCTCCTCCGACATCTGAATCCCCAGAGGTGTTTTCCTTTTCTGGCATTTAATTTTATAATTTTAAATTTTGACATTTTTGATATCTGCTCTTCAACAAATGTGATTATTCTCTTTTTTAAAAAAAATATTTTTTTGTATAATAAAATTATATGTTTGATATGGGTTAGACCACTAGATGGCAATAGAGGCTAAGAAAAATGTATATCTAAGTAATTAAGGTAAAAGGTGTGGTCTCACCTGACTGATGGCTATTTAAAGGTGATTAAGTCTAACAAACAGTATGTGAACATGACTAAGGGATAACCACCCGAAACGTCGTTCTATTTTACCTGCTCCTACTATGTGTTTAATAAAGGAACTTTTTATATGAGAAGTGGTGCTGCTGCATTCTTTACAATACATACATTAGCGCCCCTATCTAGGATCTCTTGTATTAGTAATCCCTTTGTTTCATTGGGATCTTAGCAGCAGCTGATTTGTCAGTGTGTCTATATTGATGTTTAAGTTAAGGTTATTCCTGTATTTCAATTACTAAGCTAAGGACCTGGTGGTGAGATCCTTAGTCTGAGCTTCAGGCACTGGGCTCAATTTATCAGCTGCGGATACAGTCACTTAAAAGCAGGGAACGGCTTTGAATGAGCAGCTGCTTGTACAATGATAAATGCAGACAATACAATTCTTCTATCTAGATGCAATTATGGACAGACAGATTTCCTAAAGGACTATTAATTATAGTAGAAATGCATTAAAAAGTGCATAAGCCAATTAATAGCACTTAGTTTGAAGTTTAAATGAGCAGTAGATTTAATTCTGACAAATTAAAACATTTACTTAAGTTTGCCAGCCTACTGTGGGCTAGATTACTAGTGAAGCGTTATTTTAACACGTGCCTGAAAATAATCGCTGGTTATTGCTCCCACAAGCTCCCGGTTTAACTTTGTGCTTAGCACAATTAAACGGAGGTCAGATCTTTGGTTAATGAAAAAAATGTGCACCAATTTGCACCCCAAATAAAGAGGACAGTAGTAGATATATATAAAAAAAAAAATAATGATCAGAATTTTGAAAAAAAAAAAAAAAAACCCTGCACAAAGCAGTTATAAAGGGTTAAAGTGAGGGGATGTGGGGTCTTTAAAAAAAAAACTGGGACCTTTAGTGCCTTTAGATTGCGGTCGATGGTTTGCATTGGAATTACTGAGTAAAGCGCAAATATCTCGCTCACAAAAGCGCAATATATTGCTCTAATCGTAATCAAGGCCTGTATCTAGTTTTAAGGTATATGAGTGGAAAGGGCTCCAATATATATATATTGAAGGGCACTCGCAGGACTTTATATATAAAAAAAATATATATATATATAAAATCCTGCAAGTGCCCTTCAATAACGTGACATGGAAACTGATGAATTCAAGGATGTACCCGGGTGGAAAGATGAAATAGGAGTGAGTGCATGGCAATAGATAATATATTTATACACACATACATGCAATATAGCCCTTTTTCATTCAAGCACCTTGTCATATAACATATTACCATATACCTTTTAACCTTCATATTGATACATATTTTATTATTATTTATATAAATAATTTGTATGACATAGTGTATATATTAGTGTAACACTTTATTTTATTGTATTTCTGTTGTGTTTTGTGCTAATTTTACACTTGGGGGTATATTTATTGAACAGCGGATGCTGCTTTTTCCACGTGAGCCTTCTGGGTTGCTTTAAACAGGATTTAAAGGGATAGTCTAGTCAAAAATAAACGTTCAAGATTCAGATAGAGCATGTAATTGTAAGCAACTTTCTAATTTATTCCTATTATCAATGTTTCTTTGTTCTCTTGGTATGTTTATTTAAAAAAGCTGGAAAGTAAGTTTAGGAGCCAGCCAATTTTTGGTTAAGCACCTGGGTAACACTTGCTGAGTACCTCCAACTCAATCTGTCTAACACTGAGCTGCTTCTTATTCCCCCCCTCTTCGAGACATCCAACACCTGACATTTCACTGATGGTTGGAGACTCTATTCTCAACACCTCACCCCAGGTCCGCTGTCTTGGGGTCACACTTGACTCAGAACTCACATTCAGCCCACATATATAAGCACTTACTAAATCCTGATGTTCACACCTATGCAACATTTCCAGAATTCATCCCTTTCTTACTCGAAAAACTACAAAAATACTAATTAATTCCCTCCTTTTGTCACACATTGATTATTGCAATTTACTTCTAAATGGCCTTCCAAAACACCACCTCTTCTCCCTCCAATCTATTATGAATGCATCTGCTAGACTCATCCACGTCAGTCGATGATCAACATCAGCTGCTCCGCTCTGTCAGTCTCTACACAGGCTCTCCATACACCGCAGAATACAATTTAAAGTATTAACCCTAACTTACAAAGCACTCAACAGTCTAACTCCCAACTATATTTCCTCTATCATCATGAAAAATTACCCATCTCGTCCTCTTCTATCAACCTCTGACCTACGTCTCTCCACTCCTGTTATCTCTACATCCCACTCCCGTCTCCAAGACTTCTCACGTGCTGCTCCTGTCCTCTGGAACTCTCTACCCCGCTCCAACGTTGTATAGCTTCAGACGCTCCTTAAAAACCCACCTATTCAGAGAGGCTTACAATCTCTCCTCCATCTCTCATCCTAACCAAACTTTTGTATTTATCACAAATCCTTGTCATTGTATACTCCTATCATTGTACCCAGCACTATGAAATTCAGTGGCGCTATACAAATAAATAATAATAATACTAATTGGATGGCTACATTTAAACACCAATCAGCCAGGTGCTGAACCAAAAATGGTCCGGCTTCTAAGCTTACATTCCAGCTTTTTAAATTAAAGATACCAAGAGAATGAAAAAAATTGATAATGGGAGTAAATTTGAAAGTTGCTTAAAATGTCATGCTCTATCTGAATCATGAATGTTTAATTTTGACTAGACTATCCCTTTAAGAAGCAGGACCTTTTAGGTGGCGGGCTGCAATCATCTCGATCCGATCTGAATGATTGACACCCCCTGCTAGCGGCCAATTGGCCGTGAATGTGCAGGGGGCGGCATTGCACAAGCATTTCACCAGAGATGCTTGTGCAATGTTAAATGCCAATAGCATATGCTGTCAGCATTTAGCGATGCAGGGAGGACATAATTCGCTATAGCGAATCATGTCCCCCGGGGGTATGATAAATCTACCCATCAGCCAATCAGATTGAGATCGCATTCTATTGGCTGATCGGAACAGCCAATAGAATATGAGCTCAAACTGATTGGCTGATTGAATCAGCCAATCGGATTGAACTTGATTCTGATTGGCTGATTCCATCAGCCAATAAGAATTTTCCTACCTTAATTCCGATTGGCTGATAGAATCCTATCAGCCAATCGGAATTCGAGGGACGCCATCTTGGATGACGTCCCTTAAAGGAACCGTCATTCGTCGGGAAGTCATCGGAGAACAAGGATGGATCCGCTATGGAGGTCTTCAAGATGGAGCCGGTCCTCATCGGATGAAGATAGAAGATGCCGCTTGGAAGAAGATGGTTGCCAGTCCGGATCTACTCTTCTTCCCGGATAGGATGAAGACTTTGGACCCTCTTCTGGACTTCTTCAGCCGTCGGATGATGGATGTCTAGCCCCCGCTTGGGCTTGGATGAAGATTTCGAGCCTGGAACGATTGGTGATACCTGGCATGGTGAAGACAAGGTAGGAAGATCTTCAGGGGCTTAGTGTTAGGTTTATTTAAGGGGGGTTTGGGTTAGATTAGGGGTATGTGGGTGGTGGGTTGTAATGTTGGGGGGGGTATTGTATGTTTTTTTTTACAGGCAAAAGAGCTGAATTCTTTGGGGCATGCCCCGCAAGGGGCCCTGTTCAGGGCTGGTAAGGTAAAAGAGCTTTGAACTTTTGTAATTTAGAATAGGGTAGGGCATTTTTTTATTTTGGGGGTCTTTGTTATTTTATTAGGGGGCTTAGAGTAGGTGTAATTAGTTTAAAATTGTTGTAATTTTTTTCTAATGTTTGTAAATATTTTTTTATTTTTTGTAACTTAGTTCATTTTTATTTTTTGTACTTTAGTTAGTTTATTTAATTGTATTTATTTGTAGGAATTGTATTTAATTTATTTATTGATAGTGTAGTGTTAGGTTTAATTGTAGGTAATTGTAGGTATTTTATTTAATTAATTTATTGATAGTGTAGTGTTAGGTTTAATTGTAACTTAGGTTAGGATTTATTTTACAGGTAATTTTGTAATTATTTTAACTATTTTAGCTATTAAATAGTTCTTAACTATTTAATAGCTATTGTACCTGGTTAAAATAAATACAAAGTTGCCTGTAAAATAAATATAAATCCTAAAATAGCTATAATATAATTATAATTTATATTGTAGCTATATTAGGGTTTATTTTACAGGTAAGTATTTAGCTTTAAATAGGATTAATTTATTTAATAAGAGTTAATTTATTTAGTTAGATTTAAATTATATTTAACTTAGGGGGGTGTTAGTATTAGGGTTAGACTTACTTTAGGTGTTAATACATTTATTAGAATAGCGGTGAGCTCCAGTCGGCAGATTAGGGGTTAATGTTTGAAGTTAGGTGTCGGCGATGTTAGGGAGGGCAGATTATGGGTAAATACTATTTATTATAGGGTTATTGAGGCGGGAGTGAGGTGGATTAGGGGTTAATACATTTATTATAGTAGCGCTCAGGTCCGGTCGGTAGATTAGGGGTTAATAAGTGTAGTTAGGTGGAGGCAACGTTGGGGACGGCAGATTAGGGGTTAATAAATATAATATAGGGGTTGTCGATGTTAGGGCAGCAGATTAGGGGTACATAGGGATAATGTAGGTGGCGGGGGTGTACGGAGCGGCAGATTAGGGGTTAAAAATAATATGCAGGGGTCAGCGATAGCAGGGGCGGCAGATTAGGGGTTAATAAGTGTAAGGTTAGGGGTGTTTAGACTCGGGGTACATGTTAGAGTGTTAGGTGCAGACGTAGGAAGTGTTTCCCCATAGGAAACAATGGGGCTGCATTAGGAGCTGAACGCGGCTTTTTTGCAGGTGTTAGGTTTTTTTTCAGCTCAAACAGCCCCATTGTTTCCTATGGGGATATCGTGCACGAGCACGTTTTTGAAGCTGGTCGCGTCCGTAAGCAACTCTGGTATTGAGAGTTCCAGTGGCGATAAATTATGCTCTACGCTCCCTTTTTGGAGCCTAACGCAGCCATTCTGTGAACTCTCAATACCAGAGGTATTTAAAAGGTGCGGCCAGAAAAAAGCCAGCGTTAGCTACGCGGGTCGTTACCGACAATACTCTAAATCTAGGCCTTAGTTTGCACTTGAGTGAATGCATTTACTTTCAACTTGTAATAAGCGCAAGTTAGATATCAGTTATCACAACCCTCAGTAACAATAGCCTGACACTTGTAATCTGGCCCAAAATTGTTTATCAATAAAAGTTTGTTATTCCATAACTATATTGTATTTGTCTGGATTAATAAATGTATTACAACAGTTTAAGGAATAATTATTTAATGCTCTAAGGCCTAGATTTAGAGTTGGTCGGTAGCCGTGAAAACCAGCGTTAGAGGCTCCTAACGCTGGTTTTTACCGCCCTCTGGTATTTGGAGCCAGTCATTTAAGAGTCTAACGCTCACTTTCCAGCCGCGACTTTTCCATACCGCAGATCCCCTTACGTCATTTGCGTATCCTATCTTTTCAATGGGATCTTTCTAACGCCGGTATTTAGAGTCGTGGCTGAAGTGAGCGTTAGAAATCTAACGACAAAACTCCAGCCGCAGAAAAAAGTCAGTAGTTAAGAGCTTTCTCGGCTAATGCCGGTTTATAAAGCTCTTAACTACTGTGCTCTAAAGTACACTAACACCCATAAACTACCTATGTACCCGTAAACCGAGGTCCCCCCACATCGCCGCCACTCGATTAAATTTTTTTAACCCCTAATCTGCCGACCGCCACCTACGTTATACTTATGTACCCCTAATCTGCTGCCCCTAACACCGCCGACCCCTATATTATATTTATTAACCCCTAATCTGCCCCCCTCAACGTCGCCTCCACCTGCCTACACTTATTAACCCCTAATCTGCCGAGCGGACCGCACCGCTACTATAATAAAGTTATTAACCCCTAATCCGCCTCACTCCGCCTCAATAACCCTATAATAAATAGTATTAACCCCTAATCTGCCCTCCCTAACATCGACAACATCTAACTTCAATTATTAACCCCTAATCTGCCGACCGAATCTCGCCGCTACTGTAATAAATGGATTAACCCCTAAAGCTAAGTCTAACCCTAACCCTAACACCCCCCTAAGTTAAATATAATTTAAATCTAACGAAATAAATTAACTCTTATTAAATAAATTATTCCTATTTAAAGCTAAATACTTACCTGTAAAATAAACCCTAATATAGCTACAATATAAATTATAATTATATTATAGCTATTTTAGGATTTATATTTATTTTACAGGTAACTTTGTATTTATTTTAACCAGGTACAATAGCTATTAAATAGTTAAGAACTATTTAATAGCTAAAATAGTTAAAATAATTACAAAATTACCTGTAAAATAAATCCTAACCTAAGTTACAATTAAACCTAACACTACACTATCAATAAATAAATTAAATAAACTACCTACAATTATCTACAATTAAACCTAACACTACACTATCAATACATTAATTAAATACAATACCTACAAATGACTACAATTAAATAAACTAACTAAAGTACAAAAAATAAAAAAGAACTAAGTTACAAAAAATAAAAAAATATTTACAAACATTAGAAAAATATTACAACAATTTTAAACTAATTACACCTACTCTAAGCCCCCTAATAAAATTACAAAGCCCCCTAAAATAAAAAAATCCCCTACCCTATTCTAAATTAAAAAAGTTCAAAGCTCTTTTACCTTACCAGCCCTTAAAAGGGCCTTTTGTGGGGCATGCCCCAAAGAAAACTGCTCTTTTGCCTGTAAAAGAAAAATACAACCCCCCCAACATTTGGCTGTTCCGATCAGCCAATAGAATGCAAGCTCAATCTGATTGGCTGATCGGATCAGCCAATCGGATTGAACTTGATTCTGATTGGCTGATTCCATCAGCCAATCAGAATTTTCCTACCTTAATTCCGATTGGCTGATAGAATCCTATCAGCCAATCGGAATTCGAGGGACGCCATATTGGATGACGTCCCTTAAAGGAACCGTCATTCTTCAGTTGGACGTCGTCGGAAGAAGATTGATCCGCGCTGGAGCTCTTCACGATGGAGCCGTTCCTCATCGGATGAAGATAGAAGATTCCGCTTGGATCAAGATGGTTGCCGGTCTGGATCGCCTCTTCTTCCCGGAGAGGATGAAGACTTTGGAGCCTCTTCTGGACCTCTTCAGCTGCAGGATTATGGATCGCCAGCCCCCGCTTGGGTTGGATGAAGATTTTGGAGCCAGGACCGATCGGTGATACCCGGCGAGGTGAAAATAAGGTAGGAAGATCTTCAGGGGCTTAGTGTTAGGTTTATTTAAGGGGGGTTTGGGTTAGATTAGGGGTATGTGGGTGGTGGGTTGTAATGTTGGGGGGGGTATTGTATGTGTTTTTTTTACAGGCAAAAGAGCTGAATTCTTTGGGGCATGCCCCGCAAAGGGCCCTTTTCAGGGCTGGTAAGGTAAAAGAGCTTTGAACTTTTTTAATTTAGAATAGGGTAGGGCATTTTTTTATTTTGGGGGTCTTTGTTATTTTATTAGGGGGCTTAGAGTAGGTGTAATTAGTTTAAAATTGTTGTAATATTTTTCTAATGTTTGTAAATATTTTATTATTTTTTGTAACTTAGTTCTTTTTTATTTTTTGTACTTTAGTTAGTTTATTTAATTGTAGTTATTTGTTTGTATTGTATTTAATTAATGTATTGATAGTGTAGTGTTAAGTTTAATTGTAGATAATTGTAGGTAGTTTATTTAATTTATTTATTGATAGTGTAGTGTTAGGTTTAATTGTAACTTAGGTTAGTATTTATTTTACAGGTAATTTTGTAATTATTTTAACTATTTTAGCTATTAAATAGTTCTTAACTATTTAATAGCTATTGTACCTGGTTAAAATAAATACAAAGTTACCTGTAAAATAAATATAAATCCTAAAATAGCTATAATATAATTATAATTTATATTGTAGCTATATTAGGGTTTATTTTACATGTAAGTATTTAGCTTTAAATAGGAATAATTTATTTAATAAGAGTTAATTTATTTCGTTAGATTTAAATTATATTTAATTTAGGGGGGTGTTAGGGTTAAAGTTAGACTTAGCTTTAGGGGTTAATAAATTTATTAGAGTAGCGGTGAGCTCCTGTCGGCAGATTAGGGGTTAATACTTGAAGTTAGGTGTCGGCAATGTTAGGGAGGGCAGATTAGGGGTTAATACTATTTATTATAGGGTTATTGGGGCGGGAGTGAGGCGGATTAGGGGTTAATACATTTATTATAGTAGCGCTCAGGTCCGGTCGGCAGATTAGGGTTTAATAAGTGTAGTTAGGTGGAGGCGACGTTGGGGGCGGCAGATTAGGGGTTAATAAATATAATATAGGGGTCGGCGATGCTAGGGCAGCAGAGTAGGGGTACATAGGGATAATGTAGGTGGCGGGGGTGTACGGAGCGGCAGATTAGGGGTTAAAAATAATATGTAGGGGTCAGCGATAGCGGGGGCAGCAGATTAGGGGTTAATAAGTGTAAGGTTAGCAGTGTTTAGACTCGGGGTACATGTTAGAGTGTTAGGTGCAGACGTAGGAAGTGTTTCCACATAGAAAACAATGGGGCTGCGTTAGGAGCTAAACGCGGCTTTTTTGCAGTTGTTAGGTTTTTTTTCAGCTCAAACAGCCCCATTGTTTTCTATGGGGGAATCGTGCACGAGCAAGTTTTTGAAGCTGGCCGCGTCCGTAAGCACCGCTGGTATCGAGAGTTGAAGTTGCGGTAAATATGCTATACGCTCCTTTTTTGGAGCCTAACGCAGCCATTCTGTGAACTCTAAATACCAGCGGTATTTAAAAGGTGCGGCCAGAAAAAAGCATGCGTAGCTAACGCACCCCTTTGGCCGCAGAACTCTAAATCTAGGCGTAAGTAAGCCAACTTATACTTCTGGGAAAACAGCAAATATATAAAATTCTACTTCTAGTTTTATTAAAAAGTCTAATAGTAAATGAAAATATAGCTTTATCATGCATAAACAGTCTTACATATACAATATATATTAGTAAATGGTAAATCAATCTTATTTGCTGAAATAGCAATGCATAAACAAGCATCACTGATGTAATGATAAAAAAGTTATAAACTGATTAGTTTATTATATATGCTTGCAACATGTTTAAAGAAATAGCTGTGCTGAGTACTGACAAGCAAAGTTTGTAATTAATATTCATTTTCTTGGAGAAAAAAACACTTCATAAATAAATAAATAATTGAAATAGCTTATGATTCATGGTAATGCAGTAGGAAATATTCATACATGTCTTAATAGATAAATGTGTATCTGGAGACAAAAGTTAATTTATTATATATTTTTTTATATTTGCTCATGGAAAGAAAGGACTGTCTTTAGTGATTAAACCCCTGACATCAAACAGATTTAAGCACAGATTATTTTTGCCATCTTTAATGAACTGAGCTGAGTTTCTCCCAGAGGGTTTGCAAAGTTCCTTACAACTGATTTTGATTAGCTGCTTATTAATATGTATGTGCTTTTTGAATATAATTTAGAAAACCTTCCCTAATTCATGAAGTGGCTGATATTTTAAATTAAAGTCTTTAATGACAATAAAACATTCTCTATTAGCGGAGATACAAAATCAGAATTGAGTGGATGATTGTGAAGGGCGTACATTTTAAAAACGTAAACTTCATCTTATCATTAAACAAATTTGATATATTATGGAAGTATGCTGTCATAGTTTAAGTTGATAAATGCAAAACCAATAAAAATAACTTTTTAAACACAGTAGTTTGTTAAAAATTTCAAAATGAATTTCAAGTCTCTTCAGACAATGCACATTTGATTACAACTGGTATAGTAAATTTTGAAACGAACACAGCTAAAAAGTCAAATACAATTAAATATAAAAATGTATCATCATATTAATAGAAAGAGAATAAGAAATTGTTTCAGAAAAAAGGTGCAAGCTATTGATAATGTAATATATGAGGTAGAGTTTTTTTATTTTTTTATTTATTAATTTAATCAGCTTGGCCCCTGAAGATCACATTCCCAAAGTAATTAAGTAAATCTTAAACAGATATATTAGGATTAAGAGGTGTTAATATTAATCAATTTATGAGAGAATATAGATATTTAGAACAGTTTGATTCAGAGATGGATATATATATATATATATATATATATATATATATATATATATATATATATATATATATATATATACATATAAAGAAGGCAGCACTCACCGGAGTTTGAAAAAATAAAAATTAACTTTTAATATACCATTAAAATACAGAAGGAGATTGCATGATGCAATGTATTTTAATGGTATATTAAAAGTTAATTTTTATTTTTTCAAACTCTGGTGAGTGCTGCCTTCTTTAAACTTTGTAATATCTTGACATTGCACCCCGGCAGGTGTCATATTTGGATATTAGGAGTGCAACACCTTCTGAGACTGTATGTATTTATATATATATATATATATATATATATATATATATATATATATACATATATATATATGCAGTATCTCACAAAAGTGAGTACAACCCTCACATTTTTGTAAATATTTTATGATATCTTTTCATGTGACAACACTAAAGAAAC
The DNA here is from genome assembly GCF_027579735.1 of Bombina bombina. NCBI lineage: Eukaryota > Metazoa > Chordata > Amphibia > Anura > Bombinatoridae > Bombina > Bombina bombina. The sequence goes on along the minus strand of NC_069500.1, from coordinate 1,051,216,721 downwards.
AGCCTGTTTAACCGTGCAAATTAGCTATCCCCACAAAATAAAGGCTGTGACACACTGCAAGCAGAGCAACGCGCAGTGTGTAGATGCAGCTGTGCGCGCTCAGTGTGTCTTGCCTTTCCATCTCTGAGCACTCTGCTGTATCATGTCGCGTAGCTGAGTGCTCAGAGATGAAATATTTGATCTTCAGAAGCGATGCGACGCGGAGCAAAGCAACTGCTTCGCCTCGCGCCGCTTCGCTTGCAGTGTGTCACAGCCTTAACTCAACATACAGTGATTAATGTCTAAACCATTGGCAACAAAAGGGAGTACACCCCTAAGTGGAAAAGTCCAAATTGGGCACAATTAGCCATTTTCCCTCCCTGGTGTCATGTGACTCGTTAGTGTTACAAGGTCTTAGGTGTGAATGGGGATCAGGTGTGTTAAATTTTGTGTTATTGCTCTCACACTCTCTCATATTGGTCACTGGACGTTCAACATGGAAACTCATGGCAAAGAACTCTCTGAGGATCTGAAAAAAAGAATTGTTGCTCTACATAAAGATGGCTTAGGTTATAAGATGATTGCCAAGACCCTGAAACTGAGCTACAGCATGGTGGGCAAGACCATGAAGCGGTTTCACAGGTCAGGTTCCACTCAGAATAGGCCTCGCCATGGTCGACCAAAGAAGTTGAGTGCATGTGCTCAACATCATATCCAGAGGTTGTCTTTGGGAAATAGACCTATGAGTGCTGCCAGCATTGCTGCAGAGGTTGAAGGGGTGGGGGGTCAGCCTGTCAGTGCTCAGACCATACACTGCATCAAATTGGTCTGCATAGCTGTCGTCCCAGAAGGACGCCTCTTCTAAAGGGGATGCACAAGAAAGCCTGCAAACAGTTTGCTGAAGATAAGTAGACTAAGGACAAGTATTACTGTAACCATGTCCTGTGGTCTGATGAGAACAAGATAAACTTACTTGGTTCAGATGGTGTCAAGCGTGTGTGGTGGCAACCAGGTGAGGAGTACAAAGACAAGTGTGTCTTGCCTACAGTCAAACATGGTGGTGGGAGTGTCATGGTCGGGCCTGCATGAGTGCTGCCGGCACTGGGGAGCTACAGTGTATTGAGGAAAGCATGTACTATAACATACTGTGATAATAAATCACAAGAGGCTGCTATAAATTTAAATGCAATGTCACAATTCTATAATAAAAATAAAGCAAAAAATCATAATGTATCGAATAAGCTAATGGATCGAAAACTCTCAATAGGCTTCATAAACATTTACACATTTATGATATGAGTAAGAGTCTTTAGAATAGAGTTCAAATGGTAAATGGCAAGATGGTAGGCAGCACTCTCCTTTTCTCCTTAACAGGTAGACTTTCTGTAATATATCCAAACACAAAGAGGCGCCAACATGTGTGTATCAATAGTATATGAACAGCACACATACAGTAAGGCAATCAAGTAATCATATTAGGCTACAAACCACAAAAGGTTATACATGCAAGGCAATCTTTCACACTCTCTGACTGGTTGGTAACATATATCAATCTTTATCATAACCACTTCACAGAGGTCTCAGCATGTTTGTTGCAACATATAGATAAGATTACCTGCTCCAAATTGGACCAAGATAGACGCTACATATCCATTGCAATGTCACCTGTAATGGTAGTTCCCAAACACAATGCAATCTCTGTTGATTCAAATTCTGGTTGCTGTATTACTGGAAGGCTCTTAAGTGCACCACACGCCTTCACTCATATGCCCCATATGCCAGAAACAAATTGAAGCAGCGGTGTTCAGCTGCTAACACTGCCGTGGTTCCACTGCTACGCACTTTTCACCCGTTCCAAAAATACGGGCTTCTTCCGGCTTAATGTCATTGGTGGATACTTCCATCTATTTAAACAGTAAACTCTGCCTGTTTTACTATTGATAGCCTGGTGAAATATAATCAAGACATTTCTAAATCGGTTGCCAAAAAGTTATTAGCACTGTATAGTATATATTACCAATTTAACACAGTATATTAATTTTAATTCAATCACAAAAACATCTAACCCATGTGCTGTATAAACAAAAAGATGGCTCTATCTTTTAATATTATGTTTTTAATATAATATAATAAAAGTGTTAGGATGATCAGAAACTATACATCTATGCCAATCCCCTAAGAATTATCCAAAATTGATTTCTTCATTAAGACCAAAAGGTTTGAGGCTTTTCAAATTGAAGATCCACTTACTTTCCTTGCATAGTAGGATCTTATCCAAATCCCCCCCCCCCTGCTCTTAATATTTACAAGCTATAAGCCTCTAAAATGCAACCGATTTTTATTACTATTGTGACACTCTATAAAATGTCTAGCCACACTACTATGTTTAATGCATTTATTTGTAATGTCAGGTTTATGTTCTTTTATTCTTTCTTTTAGCTCCCTATAGGTTTTCCCAATGTAAATCATGGGACAGTCACATGACACCATATATATTACACCTTCACTTCTACAGGTTATATGTCCCTTAATTTTATGTAGTATTCCTTTTGAATCATAAAACGTTTCACCTGTTAACATGTTTGTGCATACTGAGCAATAGGTACATTTATAGTTGCCATTTCAATTTTTTCTGGATAGCCAATTGCCACTTTTTGGTACCAGTTGACTATGGACTACAACTTCCAACACGTCCAATTAGAATGCAACAGATTAAAAAATGGGTGTGGTAAATTGAAAAATTTACAAGCTAATTTAACAACATCAGGTGTGTAGGCAGTGATTGATACTAGGCACGAGTGCTTTGAAATATTACCATTATGTTACCATTCTTCACACCTTACGCTAGTAGTATCAATATGTATCCATACAATTTCATTGTTGCTATCTATTGTTAACAAGTTGCGTAATTTATCAGTTTTAAGGAGCATAAGAATGTTTTCTAAATCTCAAACTAACACTATCTGATACTAAATTCTCTACAGCCATGGTAAGGTTATTCAAATATATAAACATACTTGATTCAAGCTGTAGGCCTTGTCTCTGGCCTCGTATATTGTAGGTGCCCATTGTCCTATCAAGTGTAGTGACGAACCAATATCTGCACCTGCGCTTGATAATTTGTTATTGATTACTTCATTATTTATACCATTAAGGACACCCAATGTTACCCCAGTTCCCCCTAACAAAGTATCGTACCACTCACGTTGCCAGCATGAGGGGAGGCATAAAGAGACATCTGGGGTAGAATAATTAATGGATAGGCGTACCATTTTTGAAAATGTTATGGTATTTACACAAGTGTGAGTTAAAGGTATAGTGGTAAAGTTATGTGCACTGGTGGGAACATAAGGGAGACAATGAGCCATAATCCAATAATCCACACATGGATAGGTTTTTCTCGGCCTATTACTAGGCCTTATGTAGGCGGATATGATATAAATACCTGCACTCCAGTCTATATCTGTATAGCTGGGTGCCTAGTTTATCTGGATTGTGTTTGGTAGTAAGTAATTATTAGAACAGAGTTTTTCTTTAATGTTATCATGTGTGTTCTGTCTATTCTCTAAATCTTCTAAGTCTTTCAATGCAATAGGGAGTCTGGAGGGGTAAGTGACAGATGATAAGTCGGGCCTGGGGGATATGCAGTAACTCGAGTATTACATTTCTTATTTGTTGAGGCTTTACTAGGTAGGGACAGGAATTTAAAAGAAGGGGAGAGAAACCAATGGCACTACTGATTATGGCACTACTGATTATAGATTAAAGAATATCTAAATAACTCAATATATAACCATTAATATACGTTAGTCTGAGTCAATGGTGCTATGTACTGTTTTGAAACTTTACAAGTTATTAGTGGCTATAAAAAGAACCACTGGAAGAGTACATCTGTAGCACTCAAGAGCTGAGTTTTAATGTATTCTTGTTTGTTACTAGTTATGGAGACTTCGTAATTGATTGGTATTAAGATCTCTAAAGGTGGCGGTGTCAAATAAAACATAATTTATGTAAGAACTTACCTGATAAATTCATTTCTTTCATATTGCCAAGAGTCCATGAGCTAGTGACATATGGGATATACAATCCTACCAGGAGGGGCAAAGTTTCCCAAACCTCAAAATGCCTATAAATACACCCCTCACCACACCTACAATTCAGTTTAATGAATAGCAAAGCAGTGGGTGATAAAGAAAGGAGTAGAAAGCATCATCAAAGGAAATTTGGAAATAATTGTGCTTTATACAAAAAAAAATCATAACCACCATAAAAAGGGTGGGCCTCATGGACTTGCCAATATGAAAGAAATGAATTTATCAGGTAGTCCATGAGCTAGTGACATATGGGATATCAATACCCAAGATGTGGATCTTCCACTCAAGAATCACTAGAGGGAGGGAATAAAAATAAAAACAGCCATATTCCGCTGAAAAAATTAATCCACAACCCAAAAAAATAAGTTTATTTTCATTTTGAAAGAAAAAAAAATTAAATCAAAAGCAGAAGAATCAAACTGAAACAGCTGCCTGAAGAACTTTTCTACCAAAAACTGCTTCCGAAGAAGCAAATACATCAAAACGGTAGAATTTAGTAAATGTATGCAAAGAGGACCAAGTTGCCGCTTTGCAAATCTGATCAACTGAAGCTTCATTCTTAAAAGCCCATGAAGTGGTGAGTGATCTAGTAGAATGAGCTGTAATTCTCTGAGGCGGGGCCTGACCCGACTCCAAATAAGCTTGATGAATCAAAAGTTTCATCCAAGAAGCCAAGGAAATAGCAGAAGCCTTATGACCTTTCCTAGGACCAGAAAATAAAACAAATAGACTGGAAGTCTTCCTGAAATTTTTAGTAGCTTCCATATAATATTTCAAAGCTCTTATCACATCCAAAGAATGTAGGGATCTCTCCAAAGAATTCTTAGGATTAGGACATAAGGAAGGAACAACAATTTATCTACTAATGTTGTTAGAATTCACAACTTTAGGTAAAAATTGAGAAGAAGTCCGCAAAACTGCCTTATCCTGATGAAAAATCAGAAAAGGAGACTCACAAGAAAGAGCAGATAACTCAGAAACTCTTCTAGCAGAAGAGATAGCCAAAAGAAACAACACTTTCCAAGAAAGTAGTTTAATGTCCAAAGAATGCATAGGTTCAAATGGAGGAGCCTGTAAAGCCATCAGAACCAAATTAAGACTCCAAGGAGGAGAAATTGACTTAATGACAGACTTAATATGAATTAAAGCCTGTACAAAAAAGTGTATATCAGGAAGTATAGCAATATTTCTGTGAAATAAAACAGAAAGAGCAGAGATTTTTCCTTTCAAGGAACTTGCAGACAAACCCTTATCCAAACCATCCTGAAGAAACTGTAAAAATCTAGGAATTCTAAAAGAATGCAAGGAGAATTAATGAGAAGAACACCATGAAATGTAAGTCTTCCAAACTCTTTAATAAATCTTTCTAGAAACAAATTTACGAGCTTGTAACATAGTATTAATCACTGAGTCAGAGAAACCTCTATGACTTAGAACTAAGCGTTCAATTTCCATACATTCAAATTTAATGATTTGAGATCCTGATGGAAAAACGGACCTTGAGATAGTAGGTCCGGCCGTAACGGAAGTGGCCAAGGCGGGCAACTGGACATCCGAACCAGATCTGAATACCAAAACCTGTGTGGAAATGCTGGAGCCACCAGAAACACAAAAGACTGTTCCATGATGATTTTGGAGATCACTCTTGGAAGAAGAACTAGAGGCGGGAAGATGTAAGCAGGATGATAACACCAAGGAAGTGTCAACACATCCACTACTTCCGCCTGAACATCCCTGGACCTGGATAGATATCTGGGAAGTTTCTTGTTTAGATGAGAGGCCATGAGATCTATCTCTGGAAAACCCCACATCTGAACAATCTGAGAAAACACATCTGGATGGAGAGACCACTCCCCTGGATGTAAAGTCTGGCGGCTGAGATAATCCGCCTCCCAATTGTCTACACCTGGGATATGCACCGCAGAGATTAGACAGGAGCTGGATTCTGCCCAAGCGAGTATCAGAGATACTTCTTTCATAGCTTGGGGACTGTGAGTCCCACCCTGATGATTGACATAAGCCACAGTTGTGATATTGTCTGTCTGAAAACAAATGAATGGTTCTCTCTATAGCAGAGGCCAGAACTGAAGAGCCCTGAGAATTGCACGGAGTTCTAAAATATTTATTAGTAATCTTGCCTCTTGAGATTTCCAAACCCTTTGTGCTGTCAGAGATCCCCAAACAGCTCCCCAACCCAAAAGACTTGCATCTGATGAGATCACAGTCCAGGTTGGCCGAACAATAGAAGCCCCTTGAACCAAACGATGATGATCTATCCACCATGTCAGAGAGTGTCGTACATTGGGATTCAAGGATATTAATTGTGATATCTTTGTATAATCCCTGCACCATTGATTCAGCATACAAAGCTGTAGAGGTCTCATGTGAAAACGAGCAAAAGGGATCACATCTGATGCTGCAGTCATGAGACCTAAAACTTCCATGCACATAGACACTGAAGGGAATGACTGAGACTGAAGGAGCCGGCATGCTGCGACCAATTTTAAACATCTCTTGTCTGTTAGAGACAGAGTCATGGACACTGAATCTATCTGGAAGCCTAAAAAGGTGACCCTTGTCTGAGGAATCAAGAACATTTTTGGTAAATTGATCCTCCAACCATGTTTCCGAAGAAACAACACTAGTTGATTCGTGTGAGATTCTGCAGTACGTAAAGACTGAGCTAGTACCAAGATATCGTCCAAATAAGGAAACACCGCAATACCCTGTTCTCTGATTACAGATAGTAGGGCACCCAGATCCTTTGAAAAGATTCTTGGAGCTGTTGTTAGGCCAAATGGAAGAGCAACACATTGGTAATGCTTGTCTAGAAAAGAGAATCTCAGAAACTGATAGTGTTCTGGATGAATCGGAATATGAAGGTATGCATCCTGCAAGTCTATTGTGGACATATAATGTCCTCGCTGAACAAAACGCAGAATAGTCCTTATGGTCACCATTTTGAAAGTTGATACTCTTACATAACGATTCAAAATATTTAGATCCAGAACTGGTCTGAATAAATTTTCTTTCTTTGGTACAATGAATAGGTTTGAATAAAACCCCAAACCTTGTTCCTGAGGAGGAACTGGCATGATTACCCCTGAAGACTTCAGGTCTGAAACACACTTCAGAAAAGCCTGAGCTTTTACTGGATTTACAGGGATACATGAGAGAAAAAATCTTTTCACAAGAGGTCTTACTCGGAATCCTATTCGATAGCCTTGAGAGACAATGCTCTGAATCCAATGATTTTGGACAGATTTTATCCAAAAATCCTTGAAAAACCTTAATCTGCCCCCTACCAGCTGAGCTGGAATGAGGGTCGCACCTTCATGCGGACTTAGGGGCTGACTTTGGTTTCCTAAATGGCTTGGATTTATTCCAATTTGAGGAAGGCTTCCAATTGGAAGCAGAATCCTTGGGGGGGGGGGTTGAGTTTTTGTTCCTTATTCTGACGAAAGGAACGAAAACGGTTAGAAGCCTTAGATTTGCCCTTAGGTTTTTTATCCTGAGGAAAAAAAACTCCTTTTCCCCCAGTGATAGTTGAAATAATAGAATCCAATTGAGAACCAAATAAATTATTACCTTGGAAAGAAAGAGATAGTAATCTAGATTTAGATGTCATATCAGCATTCCAAGACTTAAGCCACAAAGCTCTTCTAGCTAATACAGCTAAAGACATGGATCTAACATCAATTTTGATAATATAAAAAATGGCATCACAAATAAAATGATTAGCATGTTGCAGTAAGCGAATAACGCTAGATATGTCAGAATCCAATTCATGTTGTGCTAAATTTTCCAACCAGAAAGTTGATGCAGCCGCAACATCAGCCAAATAAATAGCAGGTCTGAGAAGATGACCTGAATATAAATAGGCCTTCCTTAGACAAGATTCAAGCTTCCTATCTAAAGGATCCTTAAAGGAAGTGTTATCTTCCATAGGAATAGTGGTACGTTTAGCAAGAGTAGAAATAGCCCCATCAACTTTTTTCCCAAAACTCTATAGATTTTGCGGGTAAAGGATACAATTTTTTAAACCTTGAAGAAGGAATAAAATAAGTATCTGGCTTATTCCATTCCCTAGAAATCATATCAGAAATAGCCTCAGGAATGGGAAAAACCCCTGGAGATACCACAGGAGGTTTAAAAACAGCATTTAAACGTTTATTAGACTGAACGTCAATACGACTGGTTACCTCAATATCCAAAGTAATTAACACTTCTTTTAATAAAGAACGCATATACTCTATTTTAAATAAATAAGTAAATTTGTCAGTGTCAATGTCTGAGGAAGGATCTTCTGAATCAGATAGATCCTCATCAGAAGAGGATAAATTATTATGTTGTTGGTCATTTGAAATTTCATCAGCTAAATGAGATGTTTTAAAAGACCTTTTACGTTTATTAGAAGGTGGAAATGCAGACAAAGCCTTCATAATAGAATCAGAAACAAATTCTTTAAAAGTTACAGGTATATCATGCACATTAGAAGTTGAAGGAACTGCAACTGGCAATGTACTATTACTGATGGAAACACTATCTGCATGTAAAAGTTTAACATTACAAATGACATTCGGTGGAATAATTTCTACAATTTTACAACAAATGCACTTAGATTTGGTAGAATCAATGTCAGGCAGCAATGTTCCAGCAGAAACTTTTGAGGCAGGATCAGATTGGGACATCTTGCACAATGTAAGAGAAAAAACAACATATAAAGAAAAATTATCTATTTCCTTATATGACAGTTTCAGGAATGGGAAAAAATGCAATAGCATAGGCCTCTGAAAGCAAAAAGCAAGAGGCAAACATACAAGGGGTATTGAAATAATGAAAATGTTTGGCGCCAAGTATGACGCACAACGTAACGTAAACTCTTTTTTGGTGCCACAAATAACCGGAAATGACACACTTGCGTCACTAATGATGCCGACGTGTGAAAGGTCTCGGAGTCACGTATGACCCCGGAAATTACAAAGTTGCGTCATAAACATATTTTTTCGCCCCAAAAATTTTTCGCGCCAAGAATGACGCAATAAAGTTTAGCATTTGACACACCCGCAGGCCTAATACCCTGAATTGCAAGAAGTAGTCAATTGAAAAAAGACTAAACCCCAGGTAAGAAAAGAAAATCTTAAAATGAATACATGAACCTGACTCATGGCAAAAATAAGTACAATACATATATTTAGAACTTTATATAAATATAAATCCATAAAGTGCCAAACCATAGCTGAGAGTATCTTAAGTAATGAAAACATACTTACCAAAAGACACCCATCCACATATAGCAGATAGCCAAACCAGTACTAAAACAGTTATTAGTAGAGGTAATGGTAAATTGAGAGTATATCGTCGATCTGAAAAGGGAGGTAGGAGAGGAATCTCTACGACTGATAACAGAGAACTTATGAAAGAGACCCCCATTAGAGAAATCATCATATTCAAATAAGTGATACTCCCTTCACGTCCCTCTGACATTCTCTGTACTCTGAGAGGAATCGGGCTTCAACAATGCTGAGAAGCGCATATCAACATAGAAATCTTAGCACAAACTTACGTCACCACCTCCATAGGAGGCAAAGTTTGTAAAACTGAATTGTGGGTGTCGTGAGGGGTGTATTTATAGGCATTTTGAGGTATGGGAAACCTTGCCCCTCCTGGTAGGATTGTTTATCCCATATGTTACTAGCTCATGGACTCTTGACAATTACATGAAAGAAACTTATTTTAAAACTTAACTTTTAATATTTGAGAACTACATTAAAAATATGGGGGGGGGGAATTAAATTAAAAACACAAGCAATAGTTTGGCTTCTTATTCTGATAATATATTTGATTGTAGAATATACAATTTCAGAGAATGGAAATAGTGGACTGCAAGTATTTGATAGCTAGGTTCACTATATAACAGTGTGTTAGTATTAAATCTGTATTAGGTATTATAGTTTGGTTGTTGTATTTAATTTAATACTGGTATCTTTGTCCCAATAATAGTGGCAAATAGTGAGTTGAAGATATATATTTATTGCTTGACCTCAAACAGTATGTAAATATGCATGTAGATTTATGTGTGTGAATGTTGTAGTATTACACTGCATCAAGATACAGGATTTTGTATTGGATCCTAATATATATATAATATATATTATATAGCATCTAATAGTTGATGGTCGTTTGTTAAGCAGCAAATTCTGTAATTTGTTAAACAGCAAACTGTGTAGCATCTAATAGTTGATGGTCATTTGTTAAACAGCAAATTCTGTCATTTGTTAAACAGCAAACTGTGTAGCTTCAGTAGCTATATATGGTATTTACATTATTTGGCTATTGTTCTTTATTTAAACGTCAATCTTTGTTTCTTGGTTCTTATATATAATCAAGGATTTTTAGTTGTAATAGACTTGATTTGTTTTAACAGAAGTTGTTAAAATGATCGTTTATTGAACATCAGATTGTGTTTCTTCTAATAGCGGTATCTGATATATCTTCATTTAATTATCAATCTTTCGTTAAACTTTAATTTTTACACATTTAGAGATCTTAATACCAATCAATAACGAAGTCTCCATAACTAGTCACAAACAAGAATACATTAAAACTCAGCTCTTGAGTGCTAAAGAGGAACAGGAATTCCATAGCAGATGGACTTAATAGTGGAAGTAAGACTTAGAATCTTACATGATTTTATACTAGTACAATTAACCTCCTTTTAATCTGATGTAAGATACGTGTAATTGAATCGGGTACCTGTATACCATTCATGTGAATTTTGGCAAGTCACAGGAATATGAGGGACCCTATGAGCATATAACGGTTTTGTATGTGTATTACAGAATTGTATAAAACCATTAAGCACAGTTGTATACCCACTTATATCCTTTGTACTCTCAAATACAAGGTATGTATTCTGAGGCTACGTAATCACTGCAGTTTGATTTCCTCCCTTTTGTATGGTTGTATGTTAGGTGTTGACAGACTGTTATGTTTAAGAAAAGATAGAAAAGATTGTATGATATTGTGTTCTGCTGTACCATCTGAATTTGGTTTATTCACATACGCCTAGAGTTCAGTGTTAGCCATCAAAACCAGCGTTAGGGGCTCCTAACGCTGGTTTTGGGCTACCGCTGGTATTTAGAGTCAGTCAGGAAAGGGTCTAACGCTCACTTTGCAGCCGCGACTTTTCCATACCGCAGACCCCCTACGCCATTTGCTTATCCTATCTTTTCAATGGGATCTTTCTAACGCCGGTATTTAGAATCTTGGCTGAAGTGAGCGTTAGAAATCTAACAACAAGACTCCAGCCGCAGAGAAAAGCCAGGAGTTATGAGCTTTCTGGGCTAACACCGGTTCATAAAGCTCTTAACTACTGTGCTCTAAAGTACACTAACACCCAAAAACTACCTATGTACCCCTAAACCGAGGCCCCCCACATCGCCGCCACTCTAACAAAAAAAATTTAACCCCTAATCTGCCGACCGGACACCACCGCCACCTACGTTATATTTATGTACCCCTAATCTGCTGCCCGTAACACTGCCGACCCCTATATTATATTTATTAACCCCTAATCTGCCGCCCCCAACGTCGACGCCACCTACCTACAATTATTAACCCCTAATCTGCCTACCGGACCTCACTGCTACTATAATAAAGTTATTAACCACTAATCCGCCTCACTCCCGCCTCAATAACCCTATAATAAATAGTATAAACCCCTAATCTGCCCTCCCTAACATCACTGACACCTAACTTCAAGTATTAACCCCTAATCTGCCAACCAGACCTCCCCACTACTCTAATAAATTTATTAACCCCTAAAGCTAAGTCTAACCCTAACACTAACACCTCCCTAAGTTAAATATAATTTTTATCTAACTAAATAAATTATTTCTAATTAAATAACTTATTCCTATTTAAAGCTAAATACTTACCTGTAAAATAAACCCTAATATAGCTACAATATAAATAATAATTATATTGTAGCTATTTTAGGATTAATATTTATTTTATAGGAATCTTTGTATTTATTTTAATAGCTATTAAATAGTTAATAACTATTTAATAGCTACCTAGTTAAAATAATTACAAAATTACCTGTAAAATAAATCCTAACCTAAGTTACAATTAAACCTAACACTACACTATCAATAAATTAATTAAATAAAATACCTACAATTATCTACAATTAAACCTAACACTACACTATCAATAAATTAATTAAATAAAATACCTACAAATAAATACAATTAAATAAACTAACTAAAGTACAAAAAATAAAAAAAGAACTAAGTTTCAAATAATAAAAAAATAATTTACAAACATTATAAAAATATTACACCATTTTTAAGCTAATTACACCTACTCTAAGCCCCCTAATAAAATAACAAAGCCCCCCAAAATAAAAAATGCCCTACCCTATTCTAAAAAAAAAATTGAAAAGCTCTTTTACCTTACCAGCCCTTAAAAGGGCCTTTTGCGGGGCATGCCCAAAAGAATTCTGCTCTTTTGCCTATAAAAAAAACATACAATACCCCCCAACATTACAACCCACCACCCACATACCCCTAATCTAACCCAAACCCCCCTTAAATAAACCTATCACTAAGCCCCTGAAGATCTCACTACCTTGTCTTCACCGCGCCGGGTATCACCGATCCGTCCAGAAGAGGCTCCGAAGTCTTCATCCAAGCCCAAGCGGGGGCTGAAGAGGTACATCATCCGGCTGAAGTCTTGATCCAAGTGGGGGCTGAAGAGGTCCATCATCCAGCTGAAGTCTTCTATCAAGCGGTCTTCAATCTTCTTTCTTCCGGCTCCATCTTCATCCCGCCAACGCGGAACATCCATCCTGGCCGACGACTTCCCGATGAATGACGGTTCCTTTAAGGGACGTCATCTAAGATGGCGTCCCTCGAATTCCGATTGGCTGATAGGATTCTATCAGCCAATCGGAATTAAGGTTGGAAATTCTGATTGGCTGATGGAATCAGCCAATAAGATTCAAGTTCAATCCGATTGGCTGATTGGATCAGCCAATCAGATTGAGCTCGCATTCTATTGGCTGATCGGAACAGCCAATAGAATGCGAGCTCAATCTTATTGGCTGATTGGATCTTTTCCTACCTTAATTCCGATTGGCTGATAGAATCCTATCAGCCAATCGGAATTCGAGGGACGCCATCGTGGATGACGTCCCTTAAAGGAACCGTCATTCGTCGGGAAGTCGTCGGCCAGGATGGATGTTCCACGTCGGCGTGATGAAAATGGAGCCGGAAGAAAGAAGATTGAAGATGCCGCTTAATAGAAGACTTCAGCCGGATGATGGACCTCTTCAGCCCCCGCTTGGATCAAGACTTCAGCCAGATGATGGACCTCTTCAGCCCCAACTTTGGTTTGGATGAAGACTTCGGAGCCTCTTCTGGATGGATCAGTGATACCCGTCGTGGTGAAGACAAGGTAGGGAGATCTTCAGGGGCTTAGTGTTAGGTTTATTTAAGGGGGGTTTGGGTTAGATTAGGGGTATGTGGGTGGTGGGTTGTAATGTTGGGGGGGGGGGTATTGTATGTTTTTTTTACAGGCAAAAGAGGAGAATTCTTTGGGGCATGCCCCGCAAAAGGCCCTTTTATTTTGGGGGGCTTTGTTATTTTATTAGGGGGCTTAGAGTAGGTGTAATTAGCTTAAAATTGTTGTAATATTTTTATTATGTTTGTAAATTATTTTTTTATTTTTTGTAACTTAGTTCTTTTTTTATTTTTTGTACTTTAGTTAGTTTATTTAATTGTATTTATTTGTAGGTATTTGTATGTAATTAATTTATTGATAGTGTAGAGTTAGGTTTAATTGTAGATAATTGTAGGTATTTTATTTAATTAATTTATTGATAGTGTAGTGTTAGGTTTAATTGTAACTTAGGTTAGGATTTATTTTATAGGTAATTTTGTACTTATTTTAATTAGGTAGCTATTAAATAGTTATTAACTGTTTAATAGCTATTGTACCTGGTTAAAATAAATACAAAGTTGCCTGTAAAATAAATATTAATCCTAAAATAGCTACAATATAATTATAATTTATATTGTAGCTATATTAGGGTTTAATTTACAGGTAAGTATTTAGCTTTAAATAGGAATAATTTATTTAATAAGAAATAATTTATTTTGTTAGATAAAAATTATATTTAACTTAGGGGGGTGTTAGTGTTAGGGTTAGACTTAGCTTTAGGGGTTAATAAATTTATTAGAGTAGCGGTGAGGTCCGGTCAGCAGATTATGGGTTAATACTTGAAGTTAGGTGTTGGTGATGTTAGGTAGGGCAGATTAGGGGTTAATACTATTTAATATAGGGTTTTTGAGGTGGGAGTGAGGCGGATTAGGGGTTAATAATTTTATTATAGTAGCGGTGAGGTCCGGTCGGCAGATTAGGGGTTAATAAGTATAGGTAGGTGGCGGCAACGTTGGGGGTGGCAGATTAGGGGTTAATAAATATAATATAGGTGTCGGCGGTGTTAGGGGCAGCAGATTAGGGGTTCATAGGGATAACGTAGGTTGCGGCGGTGTACAGAGCGGCAGATTAGGGGTTAATAATATAATGCAGGTGTCAGTGATAGCGGGGTCGGCAGATTAGGGGTTAATAAGTGTAAGGTTAGGAGTGTTTAGACTCGGGGTACATGTTAGGGTGTTAGGTGCAGACTTAGGAAGTGTTTCCCCATAGGAAACAATGGGGCTGCGTTAGGAGCAGAACGCTGCTTTTTTGCAGGTGGTAGATTTTTTTCAGCTCAAACGGCCCCATTGTTTCCTATGGGGGAATCGTGCACGATTACAAGCGTATCACCGATCCGTCCAGAAGAGGCTCCGAAGTCTTCATCCAAGCCCAAGCGGGGGCTGAAGAGGTACATCATCCGGCTGAAGTCTTGATCCAAGTGGGGGCTGAAGAGGTCCATCATCCAGCTGAAGTCTTCTATCAAGCGGTCTTCAATCTTCTTTCTTCCGGCTCCATCTTTATCCCGCCGACGCGGAACATCCATCCTGGCCGACGACTTCCCGATGAATGACGGTTCCTTTTAGGGACGTCATCTAAGATGGCATCCCTCGAATTCCGATTGGCTGATAGGATTCTATCAGCCAATCGGAATTAAGGTTGGAAATTCTGATTGGCTGATGGAATCAGCCAATAAGATTCAAGTTCAATCCGATTGGCTGATTGGATCAGCCAATCAGATTGAGCTCGCATTCTATTGGCTGATCGGAACAGCCAATAGAATGCGAGCTCAATCTTATTGGCTGATTGGATCTTTTCCTACCTTAATTCCAATTGGCTGATAGAATCCTATCAGCCAATCGGAATTCGAGGGACGCCATCGTGGATGACGTCCCTTAAAGGAACCGTCATTCGTCGGGAAGTCGTCGGCCAGGATGGATGTTCCACGTCGGCGTGATGAAAATGGAGCCGGAAGAAAGAAGATTGAAGATGCCGCTTAATAGAAGACTTCAGCCGGATGATGGACCTCTTCAGCCCCCGCTTGGATCAAGACTTCAGCCAGATGATGGACCTCTTCAGCCCCAACTTTGGTTTGGATGAAGACTTCGGAGCCTCTTCTGGATGGATCAGTGATACCCGTCGTGGTGAAGACAAGGTAGGGAGATCTTCAGGGGCTTAGTGTTAGGTTTATTTAAGGGGGGTTTGGGTTAGATTAGGGGTATGTGGGTGGTGGGTTGTAATGTTGGGGGGGGGTATTGTATGTTTTTTTTACAGGCAAAAGAGGAGAATTCTTTGGGGCATGCCCCGCAAAAGGCCCTTTTATTTTGGGGGGCTTTGTTATTTTATTAGGGGGCTTAGAGTAGGTGTAATTAGCTTAAAATTGTTGTAATATTTTTATTATGTTTGTAAATTATTTTTTTATTTTTTGTAACTTAGTTCTTTTTTTATTTTTTGTACTTTAGTTAGTTTATTTAATTGTATTTATTTGTAGGTATTTGTATGTAATTAATTTATTGATAGTGTAGAGTTAGGTTTAATTGTAGATAATTGTAGGTATTTTATTTAATTAATTTATTGATAGTGTAGTGTTAGGTTTAATTGTAACTTAGGTTAGGATTTATTTTATAGGTAATTTTGTACTTATTTTAATTAGGTAGCTATTAAATAGTTATTAACTGTTTAATAGCTATTGTACCTGGTTAAAATAAATACAAAGTTGCCTGTAAAATAAATATTAATCCTAAAATAGCTACAATATAATTATAATTTATATTGTAGCTATATTAGGGTTTAATTTACAGGTAAGTATTTAGCTTTAAATAGGAATAATTTATTTAATAAGAAATAATTTATTTTGTTAGATAAAAATTATATTTAACTTAGGGGGGTGTTAGTGTTAGGGTTAGACTTAGCTTTAGGGGTTAATAAATTTATTAGAGTAGCGGTGAGGTCCGGTCAGCAGATTATGGGTTAATACTTGAAGTTAGGTGTTGGTGATGTTAGGTAGGGCAGATTAGGGGTTAATACTATTTAATATAGGGTTTTTGAGGTGGGAGTGAGGCGGATTAGGGGTTAATAATTTTATTATAGTAGCGGTGAGGTCCGGTCGGCAGATTAGGGGTTAATAAGTATAGGTAGGTGGCGGCAACGTTGGGGGTGGCAGATTAGGGGTTAATAAATATAATATAGGTGTCGGCGGTGTTAGGGGCAGCAGATTAGGGGTTCATAGGGATAACGTAGGTTGCGGCGGTGTACAGAGCGGCAGATTAGGGGTTAATAATATAATGCAGGTGTCAGTGATAGCAGGGTCAGCAGATTAGGGGTTAATAAGTGTAAGGTTAGGAGTGTTTAGACTCGGGGTACATGTTAGGGTGTTAGGTGCAGACTTAGGAAGTGTTTCCCCATAGGAAACAATGGGGCTGCGTTAGGAGCAGAACGCTGCTTTTTTGCAGGTGGTAGATTTTTTTCAGCTCAAACGGCCCCATTGTTTCCTATGGGGGAATCGTGCACGAGCACGTTTTTGAAGCTGGCCGCGTCTGTAAGCACCGCTGGTATTTAGAGTTGCAGTGTTTGTAAATTATGCTATACGCTCCCTTTTTGGAGCCTAACGCAGCCCTTCTGTGAACTCTAAATACCAGCGGTATTTAAAAGGTGCGTAATAAAAAAAAGCATGCATAGCTAACGCACCCCTTTGGCCGCAGAACTCTAAATCTAGGCGTTTGATTGTAAAATCATTTGTCATCCCCATGAAATGGGAGGAAGATCCGATAAAAGGTAACTTGTGTAGTTGGTATAAGAAGTAACTTGCATGCTACAGTGTTGTGTATCATGGTGTGGGCTCAATATTAATACATTTGAAGTGGTATTATGACATAGATTTTTAGATGAAGATTCCAAAAGAAATACATCACATCTTTGCTTTGTATTACACCATTTTGGGTCCGTACCGTCTAAGTTTATGCTATAATCATGTGAGGTATAACCATTCCAAGCAAACAAGTCATAACATTCTACAGGTACACGCAGGGTCCTATGTAATGATGCAGATCTTTTGGATCTCTCTAAAGGAGCAGAGGTATTAGCATGTAAAGTACTGAAAATATAAGGGACTCTATAGGGGCTACGGTAATCCCTTGTTTCAAAACTTCGGTTTTCTGGTTCAAAATATCCTGTAGCATCAGGGTATCCATAACAAGAAAATATTATGACTGGTATGTAGGTAAACAGAAGTATACATAACAATATCAATACTGTTTTCCATTGGTGTGACATCATCATGATGGGGGGCATCCCTAATCCCTAGGTATTAGTATAGTCCAGTGAGTTGGAGGTGGTAGGACTTACAGATATTATAGGGACAACCTGAGCTACTGGCCGGGGTGCAGACAGATCAATAGCGGTTAGTACTGAAGAATGGATTAAAGGGCAAACCCAAAAATGTTCTTCCAGTGTTCTTTTAAGTGTTCTATTAAGGTCTTGGAGTTCTTCTAACTCCTTTATTAGTGAATTCCTTTGTGCCTCAAAAATTAAACACCTGTGATGGGCCTGATCAATTTTTTTCTTTAGTCTAGCACAATGGGTGTTCCTTTCTCTGATTCAATTGCATCTGAGCTCTTCTTCAGCAGTGGATGTGACCACCCCTCCCTTCTTTCCTCTCTTTTTCAAAAAGTAACGAGAGCAGCTAAAGTATTTGGTGTTACAGGTTTTCTTTGGGGGGGGGGGACTTCTGCGACTAAAAATTCATGTGGGGTGGGAATAATTACAACCTCATTCACCAAGTTAGGGGAGGGGGGGTCATGAGGTAGAGTAATTGAGGGTTCAGAGCTCATTGGATGGGGTGGGTGATATGGTAACTGATGTGTCATTCGGGGTGTTATCAATGTTCTTTATCACCCATGGTGTACACACTACCGTATAAAGATCTGGTGTTGGGGCGGTTGGAACGGGTGCTGAATATGAAGTTCTGAAATACCGTCCACACCGTCCATCAATAGGTTATATGTAGTCTGTGTCTTTATGAGGCATTCCCAGTCCTGGGCACACTCTTCTTCTTTGTGAGGGGTGACTGATGCCTTGTCACCCACTTCTCCCCTCTTTGGAAAGAGTTTCACTCATGAAGCGTGTATCCAGATGTCCTTGTCGTCAGTCAGTACTGCAGTCCTAGTCACAGTTATCACAGTAACGGGTTTGCTGAATGGGAAACCTCCTTTCTTGGCTCTGTTCAGCTGTCAAATGCAGACCAGATCTCCGGGCTTGAAAGGGTAAGTTGGTTCCTGTGCAGGGAGAGGTAAACGGGAGGACACATCACCATTAGTGATGTCACAAACCTAAAAATTTCGGTTCGCGAACGGCGGACTCAAACTTCCGCGACTGTTCGTGAACCGGGTGAACTGCCGTTGACTTCAATAGGCAGGCGAACTTTAAAACCAACAGGGACTCTTTCTGGCCACAATAGTGATGGAAAGTTGTTTCAAGGGGACTAACACCTGGACTGTGGCATGCCGGAGGGGGATCCATGGTAAAACTCCCACGGAAAATTACATAGTTGATGCAGAGTCTGGTTTTAAGCCATAAAGGGCATAAATCACCTAAAATTCCTAAATTGTTTGGAATAACGTGCTTTAAAACATTAGGTATGATGTTGTATCGATCAGGTAGTGTAAGGGTTACGCCTGCTTCACAGTGACAGACCAAACTCCCAGTGTAACGCACCGCAAACAATTGCAAACAGTCCATTTGCACAACCACGATATAGATAGATTTGATAGATAGATACATAGATTACATAGATCAATAGATGCAATATACATAGGATAGATACAAATTACATAGATTAATAGATGCAATATACATTTGATAGATAAGAATTACATAGATCAATAGATGCAATATACATTTGATAGATACAAATTACATAGATCAATTGATGCAATATACATTTGATAGATACGAATTACATCGATCAATAGATGCAATATACATTTGATAGATACGAATTACATAGATCCATAGATACAATATACATTTGATAGATACAAATTACATAGATCAACAGATGCAATATACATTTGATAGATACGAATTACATCGATCAATAGATGCAATATACATTTGATAGATACGAATTACATAGATCAATAGATACAATATACATTTGATAGATACGAATTACATAGATCAACAGATGCAATATACATTTGATAGATATGAATTACATAGATCAATAGATGCAATATATATTTGATAGATATGATTGATAGTTAGATAGATTTGATAGATAAATAGATAGATTTGATAGATATATAATTTCCCAGACAGAGAATTACAATACGTACGGTCTGGGACCCATGGTAAGGTTCCCAGAGGCAGTTGCGGCGCCAGTGGATGTGTATATGGCATGGATTTTCGGAACCGGGAGATGGAAAAAGATGCTTGGTAGGTCCTCCTGCTTCAAATTTGGCTGAAACACAAGTGGCTGTCACAAAACAGTCCGGCCACGAGATAGATAGGTTTGATAGATAGATAAATAGATTACATAGATCAATAGATGCAATATACATTTGATAGATACAAATTACATAGATCAATAGATGCAATATACATTTGATAGATACGAATTACATAGATCAATAGATGCAATATACATTTGATAGATACAAATTACATAGATCAATAGATGCAATATACATTTGATAGATACAAATTACATAGATCAATAGATGCAATATACATTTGATAGATACAAATTACATAGATCAATAGATGCAATATACATTTGATAGATACGAATTACATAAATCAATAGATGCAATATACATTTGATAGATACGAATTACATAGAACAATAGATGCAATATACATTTGATAGATACGAATGATAGTTAGATAGATTTGATAGATAAAGAGATAGATTTGATAGATATATAATTTCCCAGACAGAGAATTACAAGACGTGCGGACTGGGACCCATGGTAAGGTTCCCAGAGGCAGTTGCCGCGCCAGGGGATTTTCGGAACCGGGAGATGGAAAAAGATTCTTGGTCGGTCCTCCTGCTTCAAATTTGGCCGAAACACAAGTGGCTGTCACAAAACA
Organism: Bombina bombina; assembly: GCF_027579735.1. NCBI lineage: Eukaryota > Metazoa > Chordata > Amphibia > Anura > Bombinatoridae > Bombina > Bombina bombina. The sequence continues at coordinate 1,051,196,073 of NC_069500.1, read as the reverse complement.
GTCCGGCCACGAGATAGATAGATTTACATAGATCAATAGATGAAAAACAAGAAGAGGAGAGCGCAACTGGACTCAGGTGCAGTTTATTTCAACAATTAAAACAAGAATAGTTAAAATCGTCAAATGGCAGGTAAATGTGCGTACCAAATGTAAAAGTTAAAAGTGCATATAAAAAGGTCTTTATAGATATCCACAGATTACCGCTTCCCAGGTTTCCTTAACGATCCAGTCACAGCACAAAAATCCTTAGCTGAGCATTCTGTTGTGCGTGTAAATCACAGATCAGCTGTTAGGTGTCCTGTCGGAAAGCCGGTTCCGGTCCTAGCTGGAAATCTGTGTCACTCAAAGCAGAGATACAATGTATCACCAATTAGTAAATCCTTGACGGCCGTTTCGTTCCCTAACGAGGGAACTTTTTCAAGAGGTACGCACATTTACCTGCCATTTGACGATTTTAACTATTCTTGTTTTAATTGTTGAAATAAACTGCACCTGAGTCCAGTTGCGCTCTCCTCTTCTTGTTTTTCAGCTTACTCGTTCACTTAAGGGATTTGGTGTGATACACCCTGGGAAGAGCAGCACACACCATTTGTTTGGTGAGGACAAACCAAAATATATTTCTTCTTCTTAAAAAAGTGGGACTCAATTACAAAATTGCTTTGGAACTTTGCTGTGTAGATTTTGTAGATTTTGTATCTTCTAATTATTTATTTCATCTAGATTAACAGCTAGCCTCCCAAGTCCTATATTGCTTAACCAACCTATACAGGATTTTATACTAATTATATTTATCCTTTTTCTATATACCAGTAGCGCTGATACTTTGTCTGTTTTTATAGATCAATAGATGCAATATACATTTGATAGATACAAATTACATAGATCAATAGATGCAATATACCTTTGATAGATATGAATTACATAGATCAATAGATGCAATATACATTTGATAGATACGAATTACATAGATCAATAGATGCAATATACATTTGATAGATACGAATTACATAGATCAATAGATGCAATATACATTTGATAAATACGAATTACATAGATCAATAGATGCAATATACATTTGAGAGATATGAATTACATAGATCAATAGATGCAATATACATTTGATAGATACGAATTACATAGATCAATAGATGCAATATACATTTGATAGATACAAATTACATAGATCAATACATGCAATATACATTTGATAGATACCAATTACATAGATCAATAGATGTAATAACATTTGATAGATACGAATTACATAGATCAATAGATGCAATATACATTTGACGGATACAAATTACATAGATCAATAGATGCAATATACATTTGATAGATACAAATTACATAGATCAATAGATGCAATATACATTTGATAGATAACAATTAAATAGATCAATAGATGCAATATATATTTGATAGATACGATTGATATTTAGATAGATTTGATAGATAAATAGATAGATTTGATAGATATATAATTTCCCAGACAGAGAATTACAAAGACGTGCGGTCTGCAACCCATGGTAAGGTTACTTCCTTTTGCACAATCGAGTACAGGTTGGGGTCCGGGATTGCCTTTTGTGCAAAGAAATTGTGGCCGGGTATCTTCCACTGCAGTGTCCCCTATCAGGGGACGTATATATGGCATGGATTTTAGGAACCGGGAGATGGAAAAAGATGCTTGGACACCCAGTACAGGTCGTTCTCCTTCAGCCTTTTTATACGAGGGTCCCCAACCCTCAACTGGCATGACAGCATGAAAGACCCCATATGCTATGACTTCCTTTTGCACAATCGAGTACAGGTATGGCATCAATTTTTGGAACCCGGGGATAATTTTTAGGAATTGGGAGATGGAAAAAGATGCTTGGACACCCAGTACAGGTCGTTCTCCTTCAGCCTTTTTATACGAGGGTCGCCGTCCGACCCTCAACAGGGACGACAGCATGAAAGACCCCATATGCCATGACTTCCTTTTGCACAATCGAATACAGGTATGGCATCGATTTTCAGAACCCAGAGATAATTTTTAGGAACCAGGAGATGGAAAAAGATGCTTGGACACCCAGTACAGGTCGTTCTCCTTCAGCCTTTTTATATGAAGGTCCCTGTCCGACCCTCAGCAGGCACGACAGCATGAAATACCCCATATGCCATTACTTCCTTTTGCACAATCGAGTACAGGTATGGCATCAATTTTAGGAACCCGGAGATCATTTTTAGGAACCGGGAGATGGAAAAAAATGCTTGGTTGGTCCTCCTACTTCAAATTTGGGGCACTGCGCGTGCAAACTACTTTGCCACCAGATATGAGTGGTGTGTTAAGTAGTACTATTCTTAGCAGTTTAATCCCTGTTATGTGCCTTTTTTTTGGTTTGGGTTTTGAAGCCACAGTGCAGCACCAGAGGCCAGAAAAATTAGGCATGTACACATGCCTGAAAAAAATAGGTATTGTTGCAGCCGCTGCTGTAGCAGTGGACAGAAAAATTGATGTTTGTTTGACAGTTAGAAAGTGCCTAAAACATTGCGGCTTGAACCCTAGTTGTTGGCGGATAAGTCACGCAAGTCATCTGGCATTCGAAGATAAAATACAGCAGCATGTGTACCATTTTTAGCCCAAGGCAGCTCATCTCATCAGGCCTTTTTTACTCGAATGTATCGCCCAATGTCAGTCCCTTCGGGATCCATCCCTCATTCATTTTAATAAAGGTGAGATAATCAATACTTTTTTGACCTAGGCGACTTCTCTTCTCAGTGACAATACCTCCTGCTGCACTGAAGGTCCTTTCTGATAGGACACTTGAAGCGAGGCAGGCCAGAAGTTCAATTGCAAATTGGGATAGCTCAGGCCACAGGTCAAGCCTGCACACCCAGTAGTCAAGGGGTCCATCGCTCCTCAGAGTGTCGAGATCTGCAGTTAATGCGAGGTAGTCTGCTACCTGTCGGTTGAGTCTTTCTCTGAGGCTGGATCCCGAAGGGCTGTGGCGATGCATAGGAGTTAAAAAGGTCCGCATGCCCTCCATCAACAACACGTCTGGAAAGCGTCCTGTCCTTGCCGGCGTGGTCGTGGGAGGAGGAGGATTACTTTCATCTCTTCCCCTGTTAGATTCCTGTTGTGCTGTGACATCACCCTTATACGCTGTGTAAAGCATACTTTTTAATTTATTTTTGAACTGCTCCATCCTTTGCGGCTTGCGGGAATTCTGTAACGTTTCAGTCACTTTATGCTTATACCGGGGATCTAGTAGCGTGGACACCTAGTACAGTTTGTTCTCCTTCAGCTTTTTTAAGTGTCCCTCAACAGGTACGACAGCATGAAAGACCCCATTTGCACAAGGTTGGATGCCGAGCTAGTCATGTCCCGTTCCTCGTCCTCAGTGATGTCACTGAAGTTATCTTCTTCCCCCCAGCCACGTACAACACCACAGGTACCAGATAGGTGACAACAATGAGCACCCTGGGATGCCTGTTGTGCTTGGTCTTCCTCCTCCTCCTCAAAGACACATTCCTCCTCTGACTCCTCTTCCTCACAATCCTCTTCCTGCGTTGCCGCTGGTCCAGCAAGGGATGCTGATAAGGCTGTTTCTGGTGGTGATGGAGACCACACAACTCTTCCTCTTCCTCTTCACGCTAATCTACGGCCTGATCCAGCACTCGTCGCAGGGCACACTACAGGAAGAAAACAAATGGTATGATGTCGCCGATGGTGCCTTCGGTGCGACTGGCTAGGTTTGTCACCTCCTCAAAAGGATGCATGAGCCTACAGGCATTGCACATGAGCATCCAGTAACGTGGCAAAAAAATCCCCAGCTCCCCAGAGGCTGTCCTAGCACCCCGGTCATACAAATACTCGTTAACAGCTTTTTCTTGTTGTAGCAGGTGGTCAAACATTAGAAATGTTGAATTCCAACGTGTCGGGCTGTCGCAAATCAAGCGCCTCACTGGCAGGTTGTTTCGTCGCAGGATATCTGACAAAAGCGCCATGGCCATGTAGGAACGCCTGAAATGGCCACACACCTTAATGGCCTGCTTCAGGAAGTCCTGTAAGCCTGGGTACTTATGCGCAAAGTGTTGTACAATCAGATTACACACATGTGCCATGCACGGCACATGTGTCAACTTGCCCAATTTCAATGCCGCCACCAAATTACTTCCTTTGTCAGAAACCACTTTGCCGATCTCCAGTTGGTGCAGAGTCAGCCACTGATCCACCTCTGCGTTCAGGGTGGACAGGAGTGCTGCTGCGGTGTGACTCTCTGCTTTTAGGCAAGTCAACCCCAAGACGGCATGACACTGCCATATCCGGGATGTGGAATAGTACCTGGGGAGCTGGGGGGTGCCGTTGATGTGGAGCAAGACGCAGCAGCAGAAGAGGACTCAGCCAAGGAAGAGGTTATGGAAGAAGATGGAGTAGGAGGAGTAGAGGAGGTAGCAGCAGGCCTGCCTGCAAGTCGTGGCGGTGTCACCAACTCCTCTGCAGAGCCACGCATTCCATGCTTGTCAGCCATCAGCAGGTTTACCCAATGCACAGTGTAGGTGATATACCTGCCCTGACCATGCTTTGCAGACCAGCTGTCAGTGGTCAGATGGACCCTTGCCCCAACACTGTTTGCCAGACATGCCATTACTTCCTTTCGCACAATCGAGTACAGGTTGGGGATTGCCTTTTGTGAAAAGAAATTTCGTCCGGGTACCTTCCACTGTGGTGTCCCAATAGATATAAATTTTTAGAACGCCTCAGACTCCACCAGCTTGTATGGTAAAAGCTGGCGGGCTAAGAGCTCAGACAAGCCAGCTGTCAGACGCCGGGCAAGGGGGTGACTTTGGGACATTGGCTTCTTATGCTCAAATATGTCCTTGATAGACACCTGACTGTGGGCAGATGAGCAGGAACTGCTACAGAAGAGAGACTGAGTGGTGGATGGTTGAAAGGGGGTAAGGAGTACAGCAGTGATTGACGTGGCTGAAAATGCTGGACCAGGAGAAGGATGGTGGCTTTGAGTTTGTGTGCTGCTTCTACTCATGTGTTCATCCCATCGGCGTTTGTGATGTGAGATCATGTGAGTTCGCAAAGCAGTTGTACCTTGGTGAGTGTTGCACTTCCCATGACTCATTTTCTTTTGGCACAGGTTGCAAATGGCATCGTTGTTGTCAGAGGCAGACACACAAAAAAATGCCACACTGCTGAGCTTTGCGATGATGGCATTCTGGTGGTTGCAACAGCATGCGTTGTCAGGCTGACACCGGGTGCCGATGCATGCTGTCTGACTGTGCCACTATCTCCTTGTGACAACCTCCCCCTGCTTCCAACTCTTCTACTCATCCTCCTCTCTGTCTCCCCTTCTGAACTTAACCCTCTTCATCTTCTCTTCTAGCCTGCACCCACGTGACATCCACAGACGCATTCATCAACCACTTCACTTGTATCTGACAAATCTACAAAGGAAGCAGCAGCGGGTACAACATCATCATCATCATCATCACACCGTACGTCCATGTCTGTAATGCTGCCTGACTGAGACATATCACTGTTATCTACATCCTCTGTCAATGATGGTTGCGCATCACTCATTTCTTCCAACTGATGTTTCAATAACTCCTCTGACAGATCAAGTGAAGCGGCTGTGGTGCTAGTGTTGGTGGTGGCGGCAGGCGGGGGAGTGGCACTGGTCACTTGAGAGGTGCCCGAAGCTAAGCTGGAGTTGGATGGTGCGTCACGGTTCCGAGCGGAAGCTGTAGAAGATTGGGTGTCCTGTGTTAGCCATTCAACTAGGTCCTCCTCAGAACTTTTCGCGTTCATGGTACGTGGCCTCTGAACACTGTGCATTATTGTAGGGTCAAAGGGAATCACAGCACCACAACCACGACGGCACCTGCGGGGTGGCGTGCCTCTGCCTGTCATTTTTTTTTTTAAATGTAGACTTACACTACTATTAAACAAAATATGAGTGGTGCCGCTGGGCAAGTGGGCACAGTATACGCTGTGAGCCTGACTCAAAAAAGCAGACTGATGTTTCACAATCCAAAAAGTTTTTTTTTTTTAAATGTACACTTACACTACTATTAAACAAGATATGAGTGGTGGCACTGGTCAAGTGGGCACAGTATACGCTGTGAGCCTGACACAAAAAAGCAGACTGATGTTTCACAGTCAAAAATGTTTATTTTTTAAATATTTACACTACTGTTACAACAAATATGAGTGGTGCCACTAACTTGGCAAGTGGGCCTGGCACACACGCTGGCAGGCAGGCAACAGCAATAAGATTAAACTAGCAGTCTGATGTTTCACAGTCAAAAAAGTTTTTTTAAAAAATATTTACACTACTGTTACAGCAAATATGAGTGGTGCCACTATCTTGGCAAGTGGGCCTGGCACACACGCTGGCAGGCAGGCAACTTCAATTAGATTACAATAGCAGACTGATGTTTCACAGTCAAAAAAGTTTTTTTTTTAATATTTACACTACTGTTATAACAAATATGATTGGTGGCACTTAGCAAGTGGGCCTGGCACACACGCTGGCAGGCAGGCAACTTCAATTAGATTACACTAGCAGACTGATGTTTCACAGTCAAAAAAGTTTTTTTTTTAAATATTTACACTACTGTTATAACAAATATGATTGGTGGCACTTAGCAAGTGGGCCTGGCACACACGCTGGCAGGCAGGCAACTGCAATTAGATTACACTAGCAGACTGATGTTTCACAGTCAAAAAAGTTTTTTTTAAAATATTTACACTACTGTTATAACAAATATGATTGGTGGCACTAGTTGGAAAGTGGGCCTGGCACACACGCTGGCAGGCAGGCAACTGCAATTAGATTACACTAGCTGACTGATGTTTCACAGTCAAAAAAGTTTTTCTTTAAAATATTTACACTACTGTTACAACAAATATGAGTGGTGCCACTAACTTGGCAAGTGTGCCTGGCACACACGCTGGCAGACAGGCAACTGCAATTAGATTACACTAGCAGACTGATGTTTCACAGTCAATTTTTTTTAAAAAAATATTTACACTATTGTTATAACAAATATGATTGGTGGTACTAGTTGGCAAGTGGTCCTGGCACACACACTAGCAGGCAGGCAACTGCAATTAGATTACACTAGCTGACTGGTGTTTCACAGTCAAAAAAGTTTTTTTTTTTAAATATTTACACTACTGTTAAAACAAATATGAGTGGTGCCACTAACTTGGCAAGTGGTCCTGGCACACACGCTGGCAGGCAAGCAACTGCAATTAGATTACAATAGCAGACTGATGTTTCACAGTCAAAAACGTTTTTTTTTTTAAATATTTACACTACTGTTATAACAAATATGATTGGTGGCACTAGTTGGCAAGTGGGCCTGGCACACACACAGGCAGGCAGGCAACTGCAATTAGATTACACTAGCTGACTGATGTTTCACAGTCAAAAAAGTTTTTTTTTAAAATATTTACACTACTGTTACAACAAATATGAGTGGTGCCACTAACTTGGCAAGTGGGCCTGGCACACACGCTGGCAGGCAGGCAGGCAACTTCAATTAGATTACACTAGCTGACTGATGTTTCACAGTCAAAAAAGTTTTTTTTTTAAATATTTACACTACTGTTACAACAAATATGATTGGTGGCACTAGTTGGAAAGTGGGCCTGGGACACACGCTGGCAGGCAGGCAACTGCAATTAAATTACACTAGCTGACTGATGTTTTACAGTCAAAAAGTTTTTTTTTTTTAAATATTTACACTACTTTTACAACAAATATGAGTGGTGGCACTAACTTGGCAAGTGGGCCTGGCACACACGCTGGCAGGCAGGCAACTTCAATTAGATTACACTAGCTGACTGATGTTTCACAGTCAAAAAAGTTATTTTTTAAATATTTACACTACTGTTATAACAAATATGATTGGTGGCACTAGTTGGAAAGTGGGCCTGGGACACACGCTGGCAGGCAGGCAGGCAACTGCAATTAGATTACACTAGCTGACTGATGTTTCACAGTCAAAAAGTTTTTTTAAAAAAATATTTACACTACTTTTACAACAAATATGAGTGGTGGCACTAACTTGGCAAGTGTGCCTGGCACACACGATGGCAGGCAGGCAACTTCAATTAGATTACACTAGCAGACTGATGTTTCACAGTCAAGATAGTTTTTTTTTAAATATTTACACTACTGTTATAACAAATATGATTGCTAGCACTAGTTGGCAAGTGGGCCTGTCACACACGCTGGCAGGCAGGCAGGCAACTTCAATTAGATTGCACTAGCAGACTGTTTCAGAGTCAAAAAAGTTTTTTTAAAAAATATTTACACTACCGTTACAACAAATATGAGTGGTGCCACTAACTTGGCAAGTGGGCCTGGCACACATCTTGGCAGGCAGGCAACTTGAATTAGATTACACTAGCAGACTAATGTTTCACAGTCAAAAATGTTTTTTTTTTAATATTTACACTACTGTTATAACAAATATGATTGGTGCACTAGTTGGCAAGTGGGCCTGGCACACACGCTGGCAGGCAGGCAGGCAACTGCAATTAAATAACACTAGCAGACTGATGTAAAAGTTTTTTTCAGATATGAGTGGTGGCACTGAGGATGGAAGTAGGCACAGCATATGCTGTGAGCCTGACACACAGGCTGGCACTAGTGGCAGGCTGGCCTGGCAACTAAAATTAAATAACACTAGCAGACTGATGTAATTTAAAAAAAAAAAAATTACACTAATGTTACAACAGATATGAGTGGTGGCACTGAGGATGGAAGTAGGCACAGTATATGCTGTGAGCCTGACACACAGGCTGGCACCAGTGGCAGGCTGGCCTGGCAACTAAAATTAAATAACACTAGCAGACTGATGTAAAAGTTTTTTTTTTAAAAAAAAATACATTAATGTTACAACAGATATGAGTGGTGACACTGAGGATGGAAGTAGGCACAGTATATGCTGTGAGCCTGACACACAGGCCGGCACTAGTGGCAGGCTGGCCTGGCAACTAAAATTAAATAACACTAGCAGACTGATGTAAAAGTTTTTTTAAAAAAAATTTACACTAATGTTAAAACAGATATGAGTGGTGGCACTGAGGATGGAAGTAGGCACAGTATATGCTGTGAGCCTGACACACAGGCTGGCACTAGTGGCAGGCTAACCTGGCAACTAAAATTAAATAATACTAGCAGACTGATGTAAAAAATTTTTTTTAAAGAAATTACACTAATGTTACAACAGATATGAATGGTGGCACTGAGGATGGAAGTAGTCACAATATATGCTGTGAGCCTGACACACAGGCTGGCACTAGTGGCAGGCTGGCCTGGCAACTAAAATTAAATAACACTAGCAGACTGATGTAAAAGTTTGTTTAAAAAAAAATTGCACTAATGTTACAACAGATATGAGTGGTGGCACTGAGGATGGAAGTAGTCACAGTATATGCTGTGAGCCTGACACACAGGATGGCACTAGTGGCAGGCTGGCCTGGCAACTAAAATTAAATAACACTAGCAGACTGATGTAAAAGTTTTTTTTTTTTAAAAATACATTAATGTTGCAACAGATATGAGTGGTGGCACTGAGGATGGAAGTAGGCACAGTATATGCTGTGAGCCTGACACACAGGCCGGCACTAGTGGCAGGCTGGCCTGGCAACTATAGTAAATAACACTAGCAGACTGATGTAAAAGTTTTTTAAAACAAATATTTACAATAATGTTACAACAGATATGAGTGTTGGCACTGAGGATGGACGTAGATACAGTATATACCTAGGTGTCCCACACCATGGGCTTGAGCTATAAAGAGTGGTGCACTGCTTTCTGATATACCCACCTTCCCCTCTATGGAAAACAAACCATTCTCATCTAAAGTTAACCCGTTAGTTTTCCAGAAAGACATGTCACTAGTGGTTTACTAAAAAACATTTACACTAATGTTACAACAGATATGAGTGGTGGCACTGAGGAAGTAGGCACAGTGTATGCTGTGAGCCTGACACACAGGCTGGCAGTGGCAGGCTGGCCTGGCAACTAAAATTAAATAACACTAGAAGACTGATGTAAAAAAAATGTAAAAAAAAATACACTAATGTTACAACAGATATGAGTGGTGGCACTGAGGATGGAAGTAGGCACAGTATATGCTGTGAGCCTGACACACAGGCTGGCACTAGTGGCAGGCTGGCCTGGCAACTAAAATTAAATAACACTAGCAGACTGATGTAATTTAAAAAAAAAAAAATTACACTAATGTTACAACAGATATGAGTGGTGGCACTGTGGATGGAAGTAGGCACAGTATATGCTGTGAGCCTGACACACAGGCTGGCACTAGTGGCAGGCTGGCCTGGCAACTAAAATTAAATAACACTAGCAGACTGATGTAAAAGTTTTTTTAAAAAAAAATTACACTAATGTTAAAACAGATATGAGTGGTGGCACTGAGGATGGAAGTAGGCACAGTATATGCTGTGAGCCTGACACACAGGCTGGCACTAGTGGCAGGCTGGCCTGGCAACTAAAATTAAATAACACTAGCAGACTGATGTAAAAGTTTGTTTAAAAAAAAATTGCACTAATGTTACAACAGATATGAGTGGTGGCACTGAGGATGGAAGTAGTCACAGTATATGCTGTGAGCCTGACACACAGGATGGCACTAGTGGCAGGCTGGCCTGGCAACTAAAATTAAATAACACTAGCAGACTGATGTAAAAGTTTTTTTTTTTTTTAAATACATTAATGTTACAACAGATATGAGTGGTGGCACTGAGGATGGAAGTAGGCACAGTATATGCTGTGAGCCTGACACTCAGGCCGGCACTAGTGGCAGGCTGGCCTGGCAACTAAAATTAAATAACACTAGCAGACTGATGTAAAAGTTTTTTTAAAACAAATTTACACTAATGTTAAAACAGATATGAATGGTGGCACTGAGGATGGAAGAAGTCACAATATATGCTGTGAGCCTGACACACAGGCTGGCACTAGTGGCAGGCTGGCCTGGCAACTAAAATTAAATAACACTAGCAGACTGATGTAAAAGTTTGTTTAAAAAAAATTGCACTAATGTTACAACAGATATGAGTGGTGGCACTGAGGATGGAAGTAGGCACAGTATATGCTGTGAGCCTGACACACAGGCTGGCACTAGTGGCAGGCTGGCCTGGCAACTAAAATTAAATAACACTAGCAGACTGATGTAAAAGTTTTTTTTTTTTTAAAAATACATTAATGTTGCAACAGATATGAGTGGTGGCACTGAGGATGGAAGTAGGCACAGTATATGCTGTGAGCCTGACACACAGGCCGGCACTAGTGGCAGGCTGGCCTGGCAACTAAAATTAAATAACACTAGCAGACTGATGTAAAAGTTTTTTTTAAAAAAATTTACACTTATGTTAAAACAGATATGAGTGGTGGCACTGAGGATGGAAGTAGGCACAGTATATGCTGTGAGCCTGACACACAGGCTGGCACTAGTGGCAGGCTGGCCTGGCAACTAAAATTAAATAATACTAGCAGACTGATGTAAAAGTTTTTTTTTAAAAAAAATTACACTAATGTTACAACAGATATGAATGGTGGCACTGAGAATGGAAGTAGGCACAATATATGCTGTGAGCCTGACACACAGGCTGGCACTAGTGGCAGGCTGGCCTGGCAACTAAAATTAAATAACACTAGCAGACTGATGTAAAAGTTTGTTTAAAAAAATTGCACTAATGTTACAACAGATATGAGTGGTGGCACTGAGGATGGAAGTAGGCACAGTATATGCTGTGCGCCTGACACACAGGCTGGCACTAGTGGCAGGCTGGCCTGGCAACTAAAATTAAATAACACTAGCAGACTGATGTAAAAGTTTTTTTTTTTTTTTTAAAATACATTAATGTTGCAACAGATATGAGTGGTGGCACTGAGGATGGAAGTAGGCACAGTATGTGCTGTGAGCCTGACACACAGGCTGGCACTAGTGGCAGGCTGGCCTGGCAACTAAAATTAAATAACACTAGCAGACTGATGTAAAAGTTTTTTTAAAAAAAATTTACACTAATGTTAAAACAGATATGAGTGGTGGCACTGAGGATGGAAGTAGGCACAGTATATGCTGTGAGCCTGACACACAGGCTGGCACTAGTGGCAGGCTGGCCTGGCAACTAAAATTAAATAATACTAGCAGACTGATGTAAAAGTTTGTTTAAAAAAAAATTGCACTAATGTTACAACAGATATGAGTGGTGGCAATGAGGATGGAATTAGACACAGTATATGCTGTGAGCCTGACACACAGGCTGGCACTAGTGGCAGGCTGGCCTGGCAACTATAATTAAATAACACTAGCAGACTTATGTAAAAGTTTTTTAAAAAAAATATTTACAATAATGTTACAACAGATATGAGTTTTGGCACTGAGGATGGAAGTAGATACAGTATATACCTAGGTGTCCCACACCATGGGCTTGAGCTATAAAGAGTGGTGCACTGCTTTCTGATATACCCACCTTCCCCTCTATGGAAAACAAACCATTCTCATCTAAAGTTAACCCGTTAGTTTTCCAGAAAGACATGTCACTAGTGGTTTTCTAAAAAACATTTACACTAATGTTACAACAGATATGAGTGGTGGCACTGAGGAAGTAGGCACAGTGTATGCTGTGAGCCTGACACACAGGCTGGCAGTGGCAGGCTGGCCTGGCAACTAAAATTAAATAACACTAGAAGACTGATGTAAAAAAAATGTAAAAAAAAATACACTAATGTTACAACAGATATGAGTGGTGGCACTGAGGATGGAAGTAGGTACAGTATATGCTGTGAGCCTGACACACAGGCTGGCACTAGTGGCAGGCTGGCCTGGCAACTAAAATTAAATAACACTAGCAGACTGATGTAATTTAAAAAAAAAAATTACACTAATGTTACAACAGATATGAGTGGTGGCACTGTGGATGGAAGTAGGCACAGTATATGCTGTGAGCCTGACACACAGGCTGGCCTGGCAGCTAAAATTAAATAACACTAGCAGACTGATGTAAAAGTTTTTTTTAAAAAAAAATTACACTAATGTTAAAACAGATATGAGTGGTGGCACTGAGGATGGAAGTAGGCACAGTATATGCTGTGAGCCTGACACACAGGCCGGCACTAGTGGCAGGCTGGCCTGGCAACTAAAATTAAATAACACTAGCAGACTGATGTAAAAGTTTTTTTAAAACAAATTTACACTAATGTTAAAACAGATATGAATGGTGGCACTGAGGATGGAAGTAGTCACAATATATGCTGTGAGCCTGACACACAGGCTGGCACTAGTGGCAGGCTGGCCTGGCAACTAAAATTAAATAACACTAGCAGACTGATGTAAAAGTTTGTTTAAAAAAAATTGCACTAATGTTACAACAGATATGAGTGGTGGCACTGAGGATGGAAGTAGGCACAGTATATGCTGTGAGCCTGACACACAGGCTGGCACTAGTGGCAGGCTGGCCTGGCAACTAAAATTAAATAACACTAGCAGACTGATGTAAAAGTTTTTTTTTTTTTTAAAAATACATTAATGTTGCAACAGATATGAGTGGTGGCACTGAGGATGGAAGTAGGCACAGTATATGCTGTGAGCCTGACACACAGGCCGGCACTAGTGGCAGGCTGGCCTGGCAACTAAAATTAAATAACACTAGCAGACTGATGTAAAAGTTTTTTTTAAAAAAATTTACACTAATGTTACAACAGATATGAGTGGTGGCACTGAGGATGGAAGTAGGCATAGTATATGCTGTGAGCCTGACACACAGGCTGGCACTAGTGGCAGGCTGGCCTGGCAACTAAAATTAAATAATACTAGCAGACTGATGTAAAAGTTTGTTTAAAAAAAAATTGCACTAATGTTACAACAGATATGAGTGGTGGCACTGAGGATGGAAGTAGTCACAGTATATGCTGTGAGCCTGACACACAGGATGGCACTAGTGGCAGGCTGGCCTGGCAACTAAAATTAAATAACACTAGCAGACTGATGTAAAAGTTTTTTTTTAAAAAAAATACATTAATGTTACAACAGATATGAATGGTGGCACTGAGGATGGAAGTAGTCACAATATATGCTGTGAGCCTGACACACAGGCTGGCACTAGTGGCAGGCTGGCCTGGCAACTAAAATTAAATAACACTAGCAGACTGATGTAAAAGTTTGTTTAAAAAAAAATTGCACTAATGTTACAACAGATATGAGTGGTGGCACTGAGGATGGAAGTAGGCACAGTATATGCTGTGAGCCTGACACACAGGCTGGCACTAGTGGCAGGCTGGCCTGGCAACTAAAATTAAATAACACTAGCAGACTGATGTAAAAGTTTTTTTTTTTTAAAAAAATACATTAATGTTGCAACAGATATGAGTGGTGGCACTGAGGATGGAAGTAGGCACAGTATATGCTGTGAGCCTGACACACAGGCTGGCACTAGTGGCAGGCTGGCCTGGCAACTAAAATTAAATAATACTAGCAGACTGATGTAAAAGTTTTTTTTTTAAAAAAATTACACTAATGTTACAACAGATATGAATGGTGGCACTGAGGATGGAAGTAGTCACAATATATGCTGTGAGCCTGACACACAGGCTGGCACTAGTGGCAGGCTGGCCTGGCAACTAAAATTAAATAACACTAGCAGACTGATGTAAAAGTTTGTTTAAAAAAAATTGCACTAATGTTACAACAGATATGAGTGGTGGCAATGAGGATGGAATTAGACACAGTATATGCTGTGAGCCTGACACACAGGCTGGCACTAGTGGCAGGCTGGCCTGGCAGCTATAATTAAATAACACTAGCAGACTGATGTAAAAGTTTTTTAAAAAAAATATTTACAATAATGTTACAACAGATACGAGTGTTGGCACTGAGGATGGAAGTAGATACAGTATATACCTAGGTGTCCCACACCATGGGCTTGAGCTATAAAGAGTGGTGCACTGCTTTCTGATATACCCACCTTCCCCTCTATGGAAAACAAACCATTCTCATCTAAAGTTAACCCGTTAGTTTTCCAGAAAGACATGTCACTAGTGGTTTTCTAAAAAACATTTACACTAATGTTACAACAGATATGAGTGGTGGCACTGAGGAAGTAGGCACAGTGTATGCTGTGAGCCTGACACACAGGCTGGCAGTGGCAGGCTGGCCTGGCAACTAAAATTAAATAACACTAGAAGACTGATGTAAAAAAAATGTAAAAAAAAATACACTAATGTTACAACAGATATGAGTGGTGGCACTGAGGATGGAAGTAGGCACAGTATATGCTGTGAGCCTGACACACAGGCTGGCACTAGTGGCAGGCTGGCCTGGCAACTAAAATTAAATAACACTAGCAGACTGATGTAATTTAAAAAAAAAAATTACACTAATGTTACAACAGATATGAGTGGTGGCACTGTGGATGGAAGTAGGCACAGTATATGCTGTGAGCCTGACACACAGGCTGGCCTGGCAGCTAAAATTAAATAACACTAGCAGACTGATGTAAAAGTTTTTTAAAAAAAAAATTACACTAATGTTAAAACAGATATGAGTGGTGGCACTGAGGATGGAAGTAGGCACAGTATATGCTGTGAGCCTGACACACAGGCCGGCACTAGTGGCAGGCTGGCCTGGCAACTAAAATTAAATAACACTAGCAGACTGATGTAAAAGTTTGTTTAAAAAAAATTGCACTAATGTTACAACAGATATGAGTGGTGGCACTGAGGATGGAAGTAGGCACAGTATATGCTGTGAGCCTGACACACAGGCTGGCACTAGTGGCAGGCTGGCCTGGCAACTAAAATTAAATAACACTAGCAGACTGATGTAAAAGTTTTTTTTTTTTTAAAAATACATTAATGTTGCAACAGATATGAGTGGTGGCACTGAGGATGGAAGTAGGCACAGTATATGCTGTGAGCCTGACACATAGGCCGGCACTAGTGGCAGGCTGGCCTGGCAACTAAAATTAAATAACACTAGCAGACTGATGTAAAAGTTTTTTTTAAAAAAATTTACACTAATGTTACAACAGATATGAGTGGTGGCACTGAGGATGGAAGTAGGCATAGTATATGCTGTGAGCCTGACACACAGGCTGGCACTAGTGGCAGGCTGGCCTGGCAACTAAAATTAAATAATACTAGCAGACTGATGTAAAAGTTTGTTTAAAAAAAAATTGCACTAATGTTACAACAGATATGAGTGGTGGCACTGAGGATGGAAGTAGTCACAGTATATGCTGTGAGCCTGACACACAGGATGGCACTAGTGGCAGGCTGGCCTGGCAACTAAAATTAAATAACACTAGCAGACTGATGTAAAAGTTTTTTTTTAAAAAAAAAATACATTAATGTTACAACAGATATGAATGGTGGCACTGAGGATGGAAGTAGTCACAATATATGCTGTGAGCCTGACACACAGGCTGGCACTAGTGGCAGGCTGGCCTGGCAACTAAAATTAAATAACACTAGCAGACTGATGTAAAAGTTTGTTTAAAAAAAAATTGCACTAATGTTACAACAGATATGAGTGGTGGCACTGAGGATGGAAGTAGGCACAGTATATGCTGTGAGCCTGACACACAGGCTGGCACTAGTGGCAGGCTGGCCTGGCAACTAAAATTAAATAACACTAGCAGACTGATGTAAAAGTTTTTTTTTAAAAAAAAAATACATTAATGTTGCAACAGATATGAGTGGTGGCACTGAGGATGGAAGTAGGCACAGTATATGCTGTGAGCCTGACACACAGGCTGGCACTAGTGGCAGGCTGGCCTGGCAACTAAAATTAAATAACACTAGCAGACTGATGTAAAAAAAAATTAAAAAAACTTTTACAATAATGTTTCAACAGATATGGGTGTTGGCACTGAGGATGGAAGTAGACACAGTATATACCTAGGTGTCCCACACCATGGGCTTGTGCTATAAAGAGCGGTGCACTGCTTTCTGATATACCCACCTTCCCCTCTTTGGAAAACAAACCATTCTCATCTAAAGTTAACCCGTTAGTTTTCCAGAAAGACATGTTACTAGTGGTTTTCTAAAAAACATTTACACTAATGTTACAACAGATATGAGTGGTGGCACTGAGGAAGTAGGCACAGTGTATGCTGTGAGCCTGACACACAGGCTGGCAGTGGCAGGCTGGCCTGGCAACTAAAATTAAATAACACTAGCAGACTGATGTAAAAAAAAATGTAAAAAAAATTACACTAATTTTACAACAGATATGAGTGGTGGCACTGAGGATGGAAGTAGGCACAGTATATGCTGTGAGCCTGACACACAGGCTGGCACTAGTGGCAGGCTGGCCTGGCAACTAAAATTAAATAACACTAGCAGACAGATGTAATTTAAAAAAAAAAAATTACACTAATGTTACAACAGATATGAGTGGTGGCACTGAGGATGGAAGTAGGCACAGTATATGCTGTGAGCCTGACACACAGGCTAGCACTAGTGGCAGGCTGGCCTGGCAACTAAAATTAAATAACACTAGCAGACTGATGTAAAAAATTTTTTTTAAAAAAATTACACTAATGTTAAAACAGATATGAGTGGTGGCACTGAGGATGGAAGTAGGCACAGTATATGCTGTGAGCCTGACACACAGGCTGGCACTAGTGGCAGGCTGGCCTGGCAACTATAATTAAATAACACTAGCAGACTGATGTAAAAGTTTTTTAAAAAAAATATTTACAATAATGTTACAACAGATACGAGTGTTGGCACTGAGGATGGAAGTAGATACAGTATATACCTAGGTGTCCCACACCATGGGCTTGAGCTATAAAGAGTGGTGCACTGCTTTCTGATATACCCACCTTCCCCTCTATGGAAAACAAACCATTCTCATCTAAAGTTAACCCGTTAGTTTTCCAGAAAGACATGTCACTAGTGGTTTTCTAAAAAACATTTACACTAATGTTACAACAGATATGAGTGGTGGCACTGAGGAAGTAGGCACAGTGTATGCTGTGAGCCTGACACACAGGCTGGCAGTGGCAGGCTGGCCTGGCAACTAAAATTAAATAACACTAGCAGACTGATGTAATTTAAAAAAAAAAATTACACTAATGTTACAACAGATATGAGTGGTGGCACTGTGGATGGAAGTAGGCACAGTATATGCTGTGAGCCTGACACACAGGCCGGCACTAGTGGCAGGCTGGCCTGGCAACTAAAATTAAATAACACTAGAAGACTGATGTAAAAAAAATGTAAAAAAAAATACACTAATGTTACAACAGATATGAGTGGTGGCACTGAGGATGGAAGTAGGCACAGTATATGCT
Organism: Bombina bombina; assembly: GCF_027579735.1. NCBI lineage: Eukaryota > Metazoa > Chordata > Amphibia > Anura > Bombinatoridae > Bombina > Bombina bombina. The sequence goes on along the minus strand of NC_069500.1, from coordinate 1,051,177,736 downwards.
GTGAGCCTGACACACAGGCTGGCACTAGTGGCAGGCTGGCCTGGCAACTAAAATTAAATAACACTAGCAGACTGATGTAATTTAAAAAAAAAAATTACACTAATGTTACAACAGATATGAGTGGTGGCACTGTGGATGGAAGTAGGCACAGTATATGCTGTGAGCCTGACACACAGGCTGGCCTGGCAGCTAAAATTAAATAACACTAGCAGACTGATGTAAAAGTTTTTAAAAAAAAAAATTACACTAATGTTAAAACAGATATGAGTGGTGGCACTGAGGATGGAAGTAGGCACAGTATATGCTGTGAGCCTGACACACAGGCCGGCACTAGTGGCAGGCTGGCCTGGCAACTAAAATTAAATAACACTAGCAGACTGATGTAAAAGTTTGTTTAAAAAAATTGCACTAATGTTACAACAGATATGAGTGGTGGCACTGAGGATGGAAGTAGGCACAGTATATGCTGTGAGCCTGACACACAGGCTGGCACTAGTGGCAGGCTGGCCTGGCAACTAAAATTAAATAACACTAGCAGACTGATGTAAAAGTTTTTTTTTTTTTAAAAATACATTAATGTTGCAACAGATATGAGTGGTGGCACTGAGGATGGAAGTAGGCACAGTATATGCTGTAAGCCTGACACATAGGCCGGCACTAGTGGCAGGCTGGCCTGGCAACTAAAATTAAATAACACTAGCAGACTGATGTAAAAGTTTTTTTTAAAAAAATTTACACTAATGTTACAACAGATATGAGTGGTGGCACTGAGGATGGAAGTAGGCATAGTATATGCTGTGAGCCTGACACACAGGCTGGCACTAGTGGCAGGCTGGCCTGGCAACTAAAATTAAATAATACTAGCAGACTGATGTAAAAGTTTGTTTAAAAAAAAATTGCACTAATGTTACAACAGATATGAGTGGTGGCACTGAGGATGGAAGTAGTCACAGTATATGCTGTGAGCCTGACACACAGGATGGCACTAGTGGCAGGCTGGCCTGGCAACTAAAATTAAATAACACTAGCAGACTGATGTAAAAGTTTTTTTTTAAAAAAAAAATACATTAATGTTACAACAGATATGAATGGTGGCACTGAGGATGGAAGTAGTCACAATATATGCTGTGAGCCTGACACACAGGCTGGCACTAGTGGCAGGCTGGCCTGGCAACTAAAATTAAATAACACTAGCAGACTGATGTAAAAGTTTGTTTAAAAAAAAATTGCACTAATGTTACAACAGATATGAGTGGTGGCACTGAGGATGGAAGTAGGCACAGTATATGCTGTGAGCCTGACACACAGGCTGGCACTAGTGGCAGGCTGGCCTGGCAACTAAAATTAAATAACACTAGCAGACTGATGTAAAAGTTTTTTTTTTAAAAAAAAATACATTAATGTTGCAACAGATATGAGTGGTGGCACTGAGGATGGAAGTAGGCACAGTATATGCTGTGAGCCTGACACACAGGCTGGCACTAGTGGCAGGCTGGCCTGGCAACTAAAATTAAATAACACTAGCAGACTGATGTAAAAAAAAAATTAAAAAAACTTTTACAATAATGTTTCAACAGATATGGGTGTTGGCACTGAGGATGGAAGTAGACACAGTATATACCTAGGTGTCCCACACCATGGGCTTGTGCTATAAAGAGCGGTGCACTGCTTTCTGATATACCCACCTTCCCCTCTTTGGAAAACAAACCATTCTCATCTAAAGTTAACCCGTTAGTTTTCCAGAAAGACATGTTACTAGTGGTTTTCTAAAAAACATTTACACTAATGTTACAACAGATATGAGTGGTGGCACTGAGGAAGTAGGCACAGTGTATGCTGTGAGCCTGACACACAGGCTGGCAGTGGCAGGCTGGCCTGGCAACTAAAATTAAATAACACTAGCAGACTGATGTAAAAAAAAATGTAAAAAAAATTACACTAATTTTACAACAGATATGAGTGGTGGCACTGAGGATGGAAGTAGGCACAGTATATGCTGTGAGCCTGACACACAGGCTGGCACTAGTGGCAGGCTGGCCTGGCAACTAAAATTAAATAACACTAGCAGACAGATGTAATTTAAAAAAAAAAAATTACACTAATGTTACAACAGATATGAGTGGTGGCACTGAGGATGGAAGTAGGCACAGTATATGCTGTGAGCCTGACACACAGGCTAGCACTAGTGGCAGGCTGGCCTGGCAACTAAAATTAAATAACACTAGCAGACTGATGTAAAAAAAATTTTTTAAAAAAATTACACTAATGTTAAAACAGATATGAGTGGTGGCACTGAGGATGGAAGTAGGCACAGTATATGCTGTGAGCCTGACACACAGGCTGGCACTAGTAGCAGGCTGGCCTGGCAACTAAAATTAAATAACACTAGCAGACTGATATAAAAGTTATTTTTTAAAAAAATTACACTAATGTTACAACAGATATGAGTGGTGGCACTGAGGATGGAAGTAGGCCCAGTATATGCTGTGAGCCTGACACACGGTCTGGCACTAGTGGCAGGCTGGCCTGTTAACTAAAATTAAATAACACTAGCAGACTGATGTAAAAGTTTTTTTTAAAAAAATTTACACTAATGTTACAACAGATATGAGTGGTGGCACTGAGGATGGAAGTAGGCACAGTATATGCTATGAGCCTGACACACCGGCTGGCACAAGTGGCAGGCTGGCCTGGCAACTAAAATTAAATAACACTAGCAGACTGATGTAAAAGTTTAAAAAAAAAAAAAATTACACTAATGTTACAACAGATATGAGTGGTGGCACTGAGGATGGAAGTAGGCACAGTATATGCTGTGAGCCTGACACACAGGCTGGCACTAGTGGCAGGCTGGCCTGTTAACTAAAATTAAATAACACTAGCAGACTGATGTAAAAAAAAATTAAAAAATATTTACACTAATGTTAAAACAGATATGAGTGGTGGCACTGAGGATGGAAGTAGGCACAGTATATGCTATGAGCCTGACACACAGGCTGGCACAAGTGGCAGGCTGGCCTGGCAACTAAAATTAAATAACACTAGCAGACTGATGTAAAAGATTTAAAAAAAAAAAAATTACACTAATGTTACAACAGATATGAGTGGTGGCAATGAGGATGGAATTAGACACAGTATATGCTGTGAGCCTGACACACAGGCTGGCACTAGTGGCAGGCCGACCTGGCAACTAAAATAACACTAGCAGACTGATGTAATTTTTAAAAAAAAAAAATACACTAATGTTACAACAGATATGAGTGGTGCCACTGAGGATGGAAGTAGGCACAGTATATGCTGTGAGCCTGACACACAGGCTGGCACTAGTGGCAGGCTGGCCTGGCAACTAAAATTAAATAACACTAGCAGACTGATGTCAAAATATTTTTTTAAATTTTTTTTTTTACACTAATGTTAAAACAGATATGAATGGTGGCACTGAGGATGGAAGTAGGCACAGTATATGCTGTGAGCCTGACACACAGTCTGGCACTAGTGGCAGGCTGGCCTGGCAACTAAAATTAAATAACACTAGCAGACTGATGTAAAGGTTTTTTTTAAAAAAACAATTACACTAATGTTACAACAGATATGAGTGGTGGCACTGAGGATGGAAGTAGGCACAGTACATGCTGTGAGCCTGACACACAGGCTGGCACTAGTGGCAGGCTGGCCTAGCAACTAAAATTAAATAACACTAGCAGACTGATGTAAAAGTTTTTTTTTTAAATTTACACTAATGTTACACCAGATATGAGTGGTGGCACTGAGGATGGAAGTAGGCACAGTATATGCTGTGAGTCTGACACACAGGCTGGCACTAGTGGCAGGCTGGCCTGGCAACTAAAATTAAATAACACTAGCAGACTGATGCAAATATTTTTTGTTAAAAAAATTTACACTAATGTTACAACAGATATGAGTGGTGGCACTGAGGATGGAAGTAGGCACAGTATATGCAGTGAGCCTGACACACAGGCTGGCACTAGTGGCAGGCTGGCCTGGCAACTAAAATTAAATAACACTAGCAGACTGATGTAAAAAAAATTTTTTTAAAAAAATTACACTAATGTTACACCAGATATGAGTGGTGGCACTGAGGCTGGCAGTGGCAGGCTGGCCTGGTCACTGAAATTAGATTACACTAGCAGACTGATGTAAAAGTTTTTTTTTTTTTTTTAAATTACTCTAATGTTACACCAGATATGAGTGGTGGCACAGAGCAATTAATCACAGTATATGCTGTGAGCCTGAGACACATGCCTGCTGGCAACTGAAATTAGATTACACTAGCAAACTGATGTAAAAGTTTTTTTTGTTTAAATTTACACTAATGTTACACCAGATATGAATGGTGGCAGTGAGCAAGTAGGCACAGTATATGCTGTGAGCCTGACACACAGGCTGACAGGCAGGCAAATGCAATTAGATTACAAAAAAAAAAAACAGAAAAAAAACGACTGAAGTTCTAGCCCTATAAAGGGCTTTTTGGAGTGCTGTCCTTACAGCAGAGATCAGATGAGTCCTTTAGGACTGTAGTGGACACTGAATACACTAGCCTAGCTATCAATGTCCCTATAAAATCACCAGCAGCAGCACTATCACTCCTCTCACTAAGAATGCAGGATCAGAATGAATCTAAAATGGCTGCTGCCCAGGAGCTGGGAGGGTCTGGGAGGGAGTGTCTGCTGCTGATTGGCTGTAATGTGTCTGCAGACTGTGAGATACAGGGTCAAAGTTTACTCAATGATGACAAATAGGGGGCGGATCGAACATCGCATATGTTCGCCCGCCGCGACGAACGCGAACAAGCTAAGATCGCCGGGAACTGTTCTCCAGCTAACTGTTCGCGACATCACTAATCACCATAGATGCCATTCAACTTATCAATGAATTGCTTTACATATTGTTCCTTAATACAATCTAAATCACAATTTTTTATGATAAGTGGGCCTCTCACCCATGGAGTCGGGTATGGTCTACCCATTAAGACCTCAAATGGGGACAATCTAGTTGTCCGATTTGGGGTTATGCGGATTTCTGCCAAAATCGCAGGTAAATTCTGTGTCCATTTAACCCATGTTCCTGCTGTTGCCTTTAAAAGTTTTTCCTTAATAGTGCGATTCATTCTTTCTACTATCCCTGAGCTTTGAGGATGATATGGAATATGAAAGTTCCAATTAATTCATAACCATTGTACTAACTCATGGGTGACTTTAATAATGAACGCAGGTTCGTTATCAGAATTAATCTGAAGCGGACAACCAAATCTGGGGCTTATTTCAGTGGCTAAAATTTTAGCAACTGTTTTTGCATTTTCCTTCTGAGTAACAAATGCTTCTGGCCAGCTGGTCCACTATAACAAGCAAATATAATTGTTTAGCACCAGTCTTTGGAATATGTGTAAAATCAATGTGCAGATGTGTAAATGGGGCTGTAGTTGGGAGTAAGTGGTTATGCTGAGCCTTATTAGGAATAACTGTATTTGTTTGTAGGCAGTATACACATCTGTTAATGTATACTTTGCAATGTTCACCTATGTTTCTAATATCAAAGGACTGTTTCAGCAAGTTAACTGTTGGTTTTATACCTAGGTGTCCCACACCATGGGCTTGTGCTATAAAGAGCGGTGCGCTGCTTTCTGATATACCCACCTTCCCCTCTTTGGAAAACAAACCATTCTCATCTAAAGTTAACCCGTTAGTTTTCCAGAAAGACATGTCACTAGTGGTGGCATGTCCCTGGAGTTCAAGAAGAATGTGGTCTGTAGGACATGAAGGTTGGGCTATAACAGCATACATACAGATGGGTGGTCCAGATGTATGAGAAGCATAAGCGGCTTCTTTAGCAATTTTATCTGCCAGCGCATTACCCAAAGAAATAGGGTCAGTTTTATGTGTATGTGCCTGGCAATGTAGGATCGCTATATCTTTTGGGAGTTGTATGGCCTCTAGAAGGTAATTAATGAGGTCAGTATGAGAGATGGCCTTGCAATCTGCTGAAACCAACCCACGTTGTTTCCATATCATACCAAAATCATGCACAACTCAAAAAGCATAGCGAGAGTCAGTGTAAATATTAACAGATTTATCCTTAAACATTTTACATGCTTTTGTGATGGCTATTAGTTTTGCAGCTTGTGTAGAAGGATAAGCAATAGGGCCTGCATCTAGTGCAATGTCTGGTAGCTGCATGACGGCATAACTGCACGACGGTATAACCTGTCTTATAAATCCCGTCGCTAGGTCAGGAACAGGACCCATCAACAAATACAGTATCTGCATGGTCAAAAAGGTTTGTCCATTAAGTCAGGTCGTGGTGTGGTAATATGATGTATTACCTCTAAACAGTCATGGTCAGTTGACAGGTCTGGTGAACAGTAGGGCATTTAGGATCTGGGTTGAAGCCGAGTTGCTATTACTTTGGGCAGTCATGTGTTGAGAGGTAAAACATTTTCAAGATGTAAGACTTGGTGACTTGTATGTAATACTACCGGGTGCCCTAGTGTGATTGTTTCAACCATCTCTACAGCCATGGCGCAAGCTGCCAATGCTCAGAGACACGCCGGCATCCCTTGTACCGGTATTGGAACTACTTTGGAAAAGAAAGCTACGGGACGCATATTGTCTCCGCCATGCTCTTGGGCACAGACAGAAGCCATGGTTTTACAATTGTCCCTCACATATAAATGGAATAGTTTACAATAATCAGCTAGTCCTAAAGCAGGGTCGCTGATAATACTGGTTTAAGTGCAATGTAGGATTTAGTCATGTCTGTGGTCCATTGAATGCATTATGGGTTATCTCCTTTTATGGCCTGTCTTAGTATGGAATCATGATGGGAGCACTCAGGAATCCATTGTCTGCAATAGTTAATCATGCCTAGAAAGGTGCGCATGTCCTTTCTGGTGTTAGGTTTAGGGACCCTTTGGATGGCTTGTATGCATTTGGAACTAATGGAACTGTGACCCTGAGAAAGTACAAAACCCAAATATTCTACTTCTTTTACTCCAACTTGTAATTTGTGTTTAGCTATTTTGTGACCTTCAGCAGCAAGTTGTTTTAGCAGACTAATGGTGTCTGCTGTATTAGCCTCCTGATTAGGACTACACAACAGTAGGTCATCAATGTACTGAAGGAGGATGGAACCTTGGCTGGGTGTCCATGATCACAAGGTATGTAGGAGCCCCAGCGAATAAACTGGCGGCGAATCCACATAGCGTTGAGGAAGAGAGGTCCACGTCATGTGATGTCCACCGTAACAGAAAGCTATAAGTAGTTGTGTCTCAGGGTCCAATGGGACCGAGAAAAATACATTAGCTAAATCAATTACTGTAAATCTACAGGAGTCGTATGGAATGGCCGGGAGTAAGGTTGTAACATCAGGGACAATAGGGGCAATAGGTACCACTATAGCATTAATGGCCCTTAGATCTTGGACCAGTCTATATTCATTATCCTTCTTTGGGACTGGGTTTATTGGGGTGTTATAGGGGGTAACCGCTGGGCGAAGAATTCCTTTATCAAGGAACTCCTCTATCATAGGTTTGATACCCTCAATCTTTTCCTTTGATAATGGGTATTGTTTTATGAACACAGGAGTAGTATTGGGCTTCAACCTAGCCTTGTACGGGGTACATTGAATGAACATGACATCTAGTTTAGAAGATGCCCACACTGAAGGTGGGGCATCGCACAATAAGTCGTTGTAAAAACTCAAATTAGTGGATCCCAAACTTACATCTAACCCACTCCTTTTAGTGACAGTTACTTTTACTCCAAGGGGACCCATAAGATCCCAACCCAAAAGGTTCAAAGGACACCCGGTTACAATATGAAATGGGTGAAAAATGTACTGGCCAGTACAGGGTACCCTGACTTCAAGTAGTGGTGTAATGCGAGTCTGAGTCAGCACTCCATTAATCCCTAGAGAAGGTTCAGATTTTTCAGTAGTGCACTCATACATATCCGAGCATAAAGCAGAGCATGTGGCTCCAGTGTCTACTAGGAATGGTAGGGGTTGTCCCTCCACCTCTAGGACCAAGTATGGTTGTTCACAATAAGTTGTTGACACCACTTGAAAAATTGGAGTGCTACCTTCTGGGCACCCCTATGGCCATTGTATGTAATGTTTGGGTGGATCTGCGGGTGCAGGGGGTATGTAAGGTTGTTGGTTATACTGTCGAGAGTTGTATGGTGGGCCAGAATTAACGTGGGGGTTTGGGCATTCATTCTTCCAGTGAACCTGCTCCCAACAATTAAAACACTGTGTCCTATTGGAATTATGATTCCCCCTTCCACGTCCTCTTGCTCTACCTCATCCTCTCACATGCATCCTATTACTTCCTGTATGATCTTGCCCTCTAGCCTGGAATTGGTCATAGTGATGCAAATCCTGCTTTTGATAAAAAGCAAGATTTTTTTCCCTCTAGTTTCTTGATGTCGAAACAACCTGCCCCATCTTTTTCATGAATTCTTTTCAAGAATTCACCGGGTTTTAACTCCGGCCATTCAGAGACAAGCTGTTTCACCAAAAAAAGAAAATTGAGGCTGCATATTACCTATGCGAGTCTGGACTTTTAAAGAGCCCATTGCCTCTACTGACTCTCTACTGACTGTGTCAGTTAAGTAGCTCTTAACTACTGTACTCTAAAGTACACTAACACCCATAAACTACCTATGTACCCCTAAACCGAGGTCCCCCCACATTGCCGACACTTGAATAATTTTTTTTAACCCCTAATCTGCCGACCGCCACCTACGTTATCCTTATATACCCCTAATCTGCTGCCCCTAACACCGCCGACCCCTGTATTATATTTATTAACCCCTAACCTGCCCCCCACAACGTCGCCTCCACCTACCTACACTTATTAACCCCTAATCTGCCGACCGCAAAGCGCCGCCACCTACGTTATACTTATGTACCCCTAATCTGCTGCCCCTAACACCGCCGACCCCTATATTATATTTATTAACCCCTAATCTGCCCCCCTCAACGTCGCCTCCACCTGCCTACACTTATTAACCCCTAATATGCCGACCGCAAAGCGCCGCCACCTACGTTATCCTTATGTACCCCTAATCTGCTGCCCCTAACACCGCCGACCCCTATATTATATTTATTAACCACTAATCTGACCCCCTCAACGTCGCCTCCACCTGCCTACACTTATTAACCCCTAATCTGCCGACCGGACATGAGCGCTACTATAATAAAGTTATTAACCCCTAATCCGCCTCACTAACCCTATAATAAATAGTATTAACCCCTAATCTGCCCTCCCTAACATCGCCGACACCTAACTTCAATTATTAACCCCTAATCTGCCGACCGGAGCTCACCGCTATTCTAATAAATGTATTAACCCCTAAAGCTAAGTCTAACCCTAACACTAACACCCCCCTAAATTAAATATAATTTAAATCTAACAAAATTAATTAACTCTTATTAAATAAATTATTCCTATTTAAAGCTAAATACTTACCTGTAAAATAAATCCTAATATAGCTACAATATAAATTATAATTATATTATAGCTATTTTAGGATTTATATTTATTTTACAGGTAACTTTGTATTTATTTTAACCAGGTACAATAGCTATTAAATAGTTAAGAACTATTTAATAGCTAAAATAGTTAAAATAATTACAAAATTACCTGTAAAAGAAATCCTAACCTAAGTTACAATTAAACCTAACACTAGACTATCAATAAATTAATTAAATAAACTACCTACAATTATCTACAATTAACCTAACACTACACTATCAATAAATTAATTAAATACAATTGCTACAAATAAATACAATTAAATAAACTAGCTAAAGTACAAAAAATAAAAAAGAACTAAGTTACAAAAAATAAAAAAATATTTACAAACATAAGAAAAATATTACAACAATTTTAAACTAATTACACCTACTCTAAGCCCCCTAATAAAATAACAAAGACCCCCAAAATAAAAAAATGCCCTACCTTATTCTAAGTTACTAAAGTTCAAAGCTCTTTTACCTTACCAGCCCTGAACAGGGCCCTTTGCGGGGCATGCCCCAAGAAATACAGCTCTTTTGCCTGTAAAAAAAAAATACAATACCCACCCCCCCAACATTACAACCCACCACCCACATACCCCTAATCTAACCCAAACCCCCCTTAAATAAACCTAACACTAAGCCCCTGAAGATCATCCTACCTTGTCTTCACCTCACTGGGTATCACACCGATCTGTCCAGAAGAGCTCCTCCGATGTCCTGATCCAAGCCCAAGCGGGGGGCTGAAGAGGTCCATGATCCGGCTGAAGTCTTCATCCAAGCGGGGCAGAAGAGGTCTTCCATCCGATTGAAGTCTTCATCCAAGCGGCATCCATCCGGAGCGAAGCGGCAGCATCCTGAAGACCTCCACCGTGGAACATCCATCCTGGCCGACGACTGAACGACGAATGACGGTTCCTTTAAATGACGTCATCCAACATGGCGTCCCTCGAATTCCGATTGGCTGATAGGATTCTATCAGCCAATCGGAATTAAGGTAGGAATATTCTGATTGGCTGATGGAATCAGCCAATCAGAATCAAGTTCAATCCGATTGGCTGATCCGATCAGCCAATCAGATTGAGCTCGCATTCAATTGGCTGTTCCGATCAGCCAATAGAATGCAAGCTCAATCTGATTGGCTGATTGGATCAGCCAATCGGATTGAACTTGATTCTGATTGGCTGATTCCATCAGCCAATCAGAATATTCCTACCTTAATTCCGATTGGCTGATAGAATCCTATCAGCCAATCGGAATTCGAGGGGCGCCATCTTGTATGACGTCATTTAAAGGAACCGTCATTCGTCGTTCAGTCGTCGGCCAGGATGGATGTTCCGCGGTGGAGGTCTTCAGGATGCTGCCGCTTCGCTCCGGATGGATGCCGCTTGGATGAAGACTTCAATCGGATGGAAGACCTCTTCTGCCCCGCTTGGATGAAGACTTCAGCCGGATCATGGACCTCTTCAGCCCCCCGCTTGGGCTTGGATCAGGACATCGGAGGAGCTCTTCTGGACGGATCGGTGTGATACCCGGTGAGGTGAAGACAAGGTAGGATGATCTTCAGGGGCTTAGTGTTAGGTTTATTTAAGGGGGGTTTGGGTTAGATTAGGGGTATGTGGGTGGTGGGTTGTAATGTTGGGGGGCTTGGGTATTGTATGTTTTTTTTTTACAGGCAAAAGAGCTGTATTTCTTGGGGCATGCCCCGCAAAGGGCCCTGTTCAGGGCTGGTAAGGTAAAAGAGCTTTGAACTTTAGTAATTTAGAATAGGGTAGGGCATTTTTTTATTTTGGGGGTCTTTGTTATTTTATTAGGGGGCTTAGAGTAGGTGTAATTAGTTTAAAATTGTTGTAATATTTTTCTTATGTTTGTAAATATTTTTTTATTTTTTGTAACTTAGTTCTTTTTTATTTTTTGTACTTTAGCTAGTTTATTTAATTGTATTTATTTGTAGCAATTGTATTCATTAATTTATTGATAGTGTAGTGTTAGGTTAATTGTAGGTAATTGTAGGTAGTTTATTTAATTAATTTATTGATAGTCTAGTGTTAGGTTTAATTGTAACTTAGGTTAGGATTTCTTTTACAGGTAAATTTGTAATTATTTTAACTATTTTAGCTATTAACTAGTTCTTAACTATTTAATAGCTATTGTACCTGGTTAAAATAAATACAAAGTTACCTGTAAAATAAATATAAATCCTAAAATAGCTATAATATAATTATAATTTATATTGTAGCTATATTAGGATTTATTTTACAGGTAAGTATTTAGCTTTAAATAGGAATAATTTATGTAATAAGAGTTAATTAATTTTGTTAGATTTAAATTATATTTAATTTAGGGGGGTGTTAGTGTTAGGGTTAGACTTAGCTTTAGGGGTTAATACATTTATTAGAATAGCGGTGAGCTCCAGTCGGCTGATTAGGGGTTAATGTTTGAAGTTAGGTGTCGGCGATGTTAGCAGATTAGGGGTTAATACTATTTATGATAGGGTTAGTGAGGCGGATTAGGGGTTAATAACTTTATTATAGTAGCGCTCAGGTCCGGTCGGCAGATTAGGGGTTAATAAGGGTAGGCAGGTGGAGGCGACGTTGTGGGGGGCAGATTAGGGGTTAATAAATATAATATAGGGGTCGGCGATGTTAGGGCAGCAGATTAGGGGTACATAAGGATAATGTAAGTAGCGGCGGTTTACGGAGCAGCAGATTAGGGGTTAATAATAATATGCAGGGGTCAGCGATAGCGGGGGCGGCAGATTAGGGGTTAATAAGTGTAAGGTTAGGGGTGTTTAGACTCTGGATACATGTTAGAGTGTTAAGTGCAGACGTAGGAAGGGTTACAGCATAGCAAACAATGGGGCTGCGTTAGGAGCTGAACGCGGCTTTTTTGCAGGTGTTAGGTTTTTTTTCAGCTCAAACAGCACGAGCACGTTTTTGAGGCTGGCCGCGTCCGTAAGCAACTCTGGTATCGAGAGTTGAAGCTGCGTTAAAAATGCTCTACGCTCCTTTTTTGGAGCCTAACGCAGCCTTTATGTGGTCTCTCAATACCAGAGTTATTTTTATGGTGTGGCCAGAAAAAAGCCGGCGTTAGTTTTTCGGGTCGTTACCGACAAAACTCCAAATCTAGCCGTTAGTAATTAGTATGTGTGCAAGGTGTATTTGTTGTTTGAATTTGAGCATGCTCATAATGATTTTGTATTTGTGTAATGTGTATAATGCGATGATGTCATAGTG
>NC_069500.1:1047697466-1047814966 GCF_027579735.1 Bombina bombina | reverse complement strand
AGCACTGCTGATGATGATTGGCTGCTGTTCATTTCTTCATTTTTTTAATTTTTTTTACCTGCAGCTGGGAGCAGCTGAGTATAACTTTTTACACAGAACTTACTCTGCTGAGCTGAGTAAATTGTGAGGTAAAATATCTTCCCTTTTTACATAGAGATGCTCAGGTGATATTTTCCTGTCAGCTTTTTACAGTTATACTGCATCAGTTTCAAGTGATTTAGCATATGAGTATTATGTCCCTTTAAGCATTTTTGAACATTTCAAACTGACTGCCAAACCACATGACCTATCAACTTCTCTTGAATAAATCTGAATGTTAGTCATAAGATAACTCTCTAAACCAAATTTCAAATCTATCCCGTAAGCAGTTTCGGAGAAGAAGATTTTTGTAGTTTTTAAAAACAGTGCATATGAAACTAAATGTCCGCCAAGCTATGCAATGTATGGCTTTCAAATTGCACATACTAATGCTCACTATAGATCTCTAAAATTTTCTGAAGTTTCATGAAAATTTTCAAATGTTTTATTTCACAAAGGCTACTGCGCAGTGCAAATTTTGACTAGAATATTGCCTTTAGTAATCATGTGTCTACTACACTGTAATATAGTTAAATAGTGTAAACATCCTATATTATAAAAGACAAGAGTTTGTCTGAAGCCGTCATGCGCAGTTCAGACAAACTCTTGCCGCGAGGACCCGGCAGCAGCTCAGCTGTAGGAGGCGCGCGAGGACCCGGCAGCAGCTCAGCTGTAGGAGGCGCGCGAGGACCCGGCAGCAGCTCAGCTGTAGGAGGCGCGCGAGGACCCGGCAGCAGCTCAGCTGTAGGAGGCGCGCGAGGACCCGGCAGCAGCTCAGCTGTAGGAGGCGCGCGAGGACCCGGCAGCAGCTCAGCTGTAGGAGGCGCGCGAGGACCCGGCAGCAGCTCAGCTGTAGGAGGCGCGCGAGGACCCGGCAGCAGCTCAGCTGTAGGAGGCGCGCGAGGACCCGGCAGCAGCTCAGCTGTAGAAGGCGCGCGAGGACCCGGCAGCAGCTCAGCTGTAGGAGGCGCGCGAGGACCCGGCAGCAGTTGAGAGAGAGAGAGAGAGAGAGAGAGAGAGAGAGAGAGAGAGAGAGAGAGAGAGAGAGAATGAGAGAGAATGAGAGAGAGAGAGAGAGAGAGAGAATGAGAGAGAGAATGAGAGAGAGAATGAGAGGGAGAATGAGAGAGAGAATGAGAGAGAGAATGAGAGAGAGAATGAGAGAGAGAATGAGAGAGAGAATGAGAGAGAGAGAGAGAATGACAATGAGAGAATGACAGACATAACACGGCCCGTGTCAACGGGCTTTAGGACTAGTAATGCATAAATTGCAAATTTACGCAATTAAACAACACATAGTCTATTTCAGTGTAAAATGATGAATCAGGCTGTAGCAGTGGCATATTATGGCCTAGGCCAACAAGGCCGGTGCCTAGGGCAGCAGATTTGGGATGGGCAGCACATCTATTCTATCCTCTCTCTAAAAGCCAGCATACAGTACAGTGAGCTATAAAGTGCAGGCTTTTACAGAGAAGACAAGGTACATGCGCTGATTAAGGTCGCTCTTTACAGGCAGTGCTCCTTTAAACTGTTGTTTCATTTAGAGCCGCCAGCATTTTTGCAGTGGAAGAGTTCTTGGTTATAAACTTGCCGGGGATATGCTTACAAGTTGAGGCTGGAGGAGAAGACCTTGTACCGATATGCTGCCTCCCCTTGTCAGCTGTGGTGGGTCTGCGAGCGCAGTGCTTATAGCAGGTCTTAGCAGCTAACAGACTGGATGCATCTGTGCACTGCTTAGATCAGCTTGTGATGTCTAATCATAAACTCTCAGTGCTAATGTATGTTAGCTACTAATATCTAGCTTTCTCTGCATTCATGAACCCACGGAGTAAATAGTAAATGGACACTTAAAAAGTTTAATTACTTGAATAATGGTAAGTAATGTATGTTGTTGTATGTAAAGGGCAGTGATTGTTTCAAAGTGTATTCTTCTTTCCCTCCCTTCTTTCCCTTTCTCCCTCAACTTACTCCCTCCCCCAACTCCCTCCCTTCTTTCCCTCCCTCCCTTCTTTCTCTTAAAGTGACATGAAACCCAACATTTTTCATTCATGATTCATATAGAGAATACAATTTTAAACAACTTTCCAATTTACTTCTAATATTTAATTTTCTTCCTTCTATTGTTATCCTTTGCTGAAAGGTTTATCTATGTAAGCTCAGGAGCAGCAAATAACATAGGTTCTAGCTGCTGATTCGTGGCTGCATATATATGCAGATCGTCATTGGATCACCCATGTGTTCAGTTAGAAACCTGTAGTGCATTGCAGCTCCTTCAACAAATGATACCAAGAGAATTAAATAAATTAGATAATAGAAGTAAATTAGAAAGTTGTTTAAAATTATATTCTCTATCTGAATCATGAATCAACCTTTTTGGGTTTCATGACCCTTTAACTCCTTCCCTTGCTCCCTTCTTTCCCTCCTTTCTTTCCCTCACCACTTTTTTCTGCTCTCTCCTTTCCTTCCTGCTTTCCTTTCCCTCCCTTTTTCCACTCCCCCTCTTTTCTCTAACCTTCTCTCAGGGAGAAAATGGTATGAGATGCATGCAATTAAACCAACCTGTATGCAAGTGTTTTGCTAGCCCATTTTCTTTTTAATTGTTATTAAAATTGAAATAAAACAAAAACATTATACACAATGACCCCAAAAAATATTAAGTGGAAAAAAGGTCAAAAACCTTTTGGGGGGGAGGGGCAGCAGAATTTTGAGTGCCTAGTGCAGCACAAAACATAATATGCCATTGCTCTGTAGCCAATCATAATGCGTCCCCTTTGGTATCCAGCAAAGGGGGCACATTACGATAGGATACAGGGAGATCATTTATATATCTTAGCATCTAGAATGATATTAATCTTATGAAAGTGCTTTTCATTTACTGTTTTATTACAAATATTGTTGAGCGTATAGCTTAACTTTACAATCACTTTAATGGTTTTGAGTTATTTCAATTTTAAATAGTGTTTACAATGAGGTGTCAAACATGTTACAAATAAATTGTCAGATAACTTATAATATCAGGAGTCATAAGCCCCTTCTGGGTGATATATTGTATATTAATCTAAAATTGTCCAGCAAATGCTGCCATGGAGCCCTTGTGCGTAGGCTCACTCAAGCGAACCTGCTTTCCTCAATTTAGGAAGCAGCAGTTGGATGTCCCATTACACAATCACAGTCAAGTTGGATGGACACCATTTCACCTGGACTGAATGCTTCATTCCAAACCTCAAAATCAAGATTCTCAGAGGTAACTTTAAAAACACCCTTGAACAACAAAAAAAAACTAATTGAAATGAAAATGAAAATACATTTCAACACTTTAGATGCCAGACATGACACATTACCAATATATTCTGTTATATGCTCTCCTCTAGTTACTCACAGTTAACATGTTACACTTCATGTATATGGGTATTTGTAAGTCTGTATCAGCTATTACACCACTTATTTTATTCTTTCTGCACTTACTCTGTTGCATATAAATGTATCTATATACACGTATCAGTGCAGTATTTATATATTTTCTCCTTGAATGTATGTATGTTCAGATTAATATGTAGCTATATTTATTTCTATGTGAACCTATGCTTTATGTGTTTTTATGTCTTTTCCCTCATCTGTTTTCTTATTCTGGGTTTTGACAAAATCCCTGCACTTTTTATCTTCTATATCACTTTTCTGTTCTTTTAACTATTCGGTGCATCAATATATAATCTGTAAAGTGCATCATATTGATCAGAACTGATTCAGACATGAAGAAGAGAGGAACTCTCAAAATCTTGCTTTTTAATGTACTCCATTGTAGCCCATTCAAAAGGTGTCACTGCTTCACTTTTCTTGTTATTTTGGCATCTAAATCACTGGACTAACATGATTTCTCCAATCAACACAATGGGCGCCATGTACTAAGCATCGAAGTGACCGTTTGTCTGTATTTCCGCGTCAAAATTCGTTCACGATCTGCATCTCATAGTTACCAATCTGTGATCGAATAGAAAAACCACTATTTTTCATCAGCTATCGTAATTTTACACAGCTGATCGTTCATAAGCCTTTTTCTACTTACTACATGTTCGATCGAACGTAAATTCACTTTAATCAGAAATTATAAATGTTACAAGTAATCCGCCTGCTCCAACTTTCACTGTAACTTTGCGTGATTTGCTTTGCGACCATTTAGGTAGCGAATACAATAGAAAACTATAGGGGGTACCAACCTGACGCCAGGTTGAAGTACTTAAGTGAAAGGACTAGACTACAATTTTTTCATTATTGGTTTTTGGATCACTGAATGAAGATGGAGACACTTTTACACATGTTTCTTTTCCGAATGATTCAATTACGAGGAAGAAGGGCTATACATGCACCGGTTGAAAACAATAATGGATTGCAAAGAAGGAGAGGATATCATTGAACCTTTTTTTGCAGGAGTCAATATCTTTTTTAGTTGGTCCTTGAGCACTCACAGCGTCACAAATTTTTCCCCAAATAAACTTCTTACAAGCACCGGGGGTTTGCTTGACTCGACTACCATAAATATTGTCATAATATTCGAGTACTAGATCAACAAGTACAACATTCTGTTGATGAGAGAAATTAGGGTTGCGAGTCTTCTTAGAAGTTGCAGAATCCCCGGAGCAAGCCATCTTCTCAAAGTGAATACCAAAAAGTAAATAAACAATATTCTAAGATTTCTGGGAAAATGCACATTCTTATACATGTCAGCAGCCAGACGTTGCCGCTTGTCTGACGATTATGACACCTAGATGGTCACGTGGGTGAAGAACTAAACCAATTAGGTCACAGACTGCTTAGTAATTTTGCTCTTTCGCGCCGAACGAAGCTTCAAAGTTATCAATAATCTGATTGTCTTCGAGACACAATAGACGCAACATTTTACGGCTTGGGTTTTAGTACATTCATGTAATGAAGTTCTATCCGCATGGTGCGAATGCCGTCGGGTTAATTTGATACGGTCTGTGTGAAAATTTTGACGCCTTAGTACATGGCGCCCAATGTGGTTGCAAAATGTCACAATCCCCAATAATCTATCACCCCATACAGATAATTTACTATTTTTACCCATACAGATAATTTAATTAATGATAGGTTGAATTATTGTATTTATATTTATTTAAATTAGATTCAAATTAGGGGGTGTTAGGGTTAGACTTAGGTTTAGGGGTTAATAAATTTAATATAGTGGCGGCGACTTTGGGGACGGCAAATTAGGGGTTAATAAGTGTTATGTAGGTGGTGGCGGTGTAGGGGGCGGCAGATTAGGGGTTAATAAGTATAATCTAGGTGGCAGTGGGCTCCGGGAGCGGCAGTTTAGGGGTTAATAACTTTATTTAGTTGCGATGGGGTCTGGGAGCAGCGGTATAGAGGTAAAACAGTTTAGTATAGTGTGGGTGTTTAGTGACAGTATACCAATAAAGCTGGGAAAAAGCTGAAGAGCAGCGAGATCGATGACTGTTAGTTAACAACAGTCCGCTGCTCATCGCCCCGTACTTGGTGTGCGGCTTTTTGACAGCTTTTTTGGTAACTTTGGAGAATGTATTCAGGTCCGCGGCAGCGATGTTAGGCGAGTGTATTGGTGCCGGCGAATGCAAGTAAGTTGACGGGTTGATAAATAGGGGCCTATGACTTGAGCGACTATGCTCAAGTTTACATTCACTTTAATGAATGTTTTATATAACATTGATATAAATACTGATACACTTTTATTATGCTATAAAGAAGGACAAGGTTTAACAAAACATCCATATTGTCTAGCTTTTTGCCTTTGGACACTACAGGGAGTGCAGAATTATTAGGCAAGTTGTATTTTTGAGGATTAATTTTATTATTGAACAACAACCATGTTCTCAATGAACCCAAAAAACTCATTAATATCAAAGCTGAATAGTTTTAAAAGTAGTTTTTAGTTTGTTTTTAGTTATAGCTATTTTAGGGGGATATCTGTGTGTGCAGGTGACTATTACTGTGCATAATTATTAGGCAACTTAACAAAAAAACAAATATATACCCATTTCAATTATTTATTTTTACCAGTGAAACCAATATAACATCTCAACATTCACAAATATACATTTCTGACATTCAAAAACAAAACAAAAACAAATCAGTGACCAATATAGCCACCTTTCTTTGCAAGGACACTCAAAAGCCTGCCATCCATGGATTCTGTCAGTGTTTTGATCTGTTCACCATCAACATTGCGTGCAGCAGCAACCACAGCCTCCCAGACACTGTTCAGAGAGGTGTACTGTTTTCCCTCCTTGTAAATCTCACATTTGATGATGGACCACAGGTTCTCAATGGGGTTCAGATCAGGTGAACAAGGAGGCCATGTCATTAGATTTTCTTCTTTTATACCCTTTCTTGCCAGCCACGCTGTGGAGTACTTGGACGTGTGTGATGGAGCATTGTCCTGCATGAAAATCATGTTTTTCTTGAAGGATGCAGACTTCTTCCTGTACCACTGCTTGAAGAAGGTGTCTTCCAGAGACTGGCAGTAGGACTGGAAGTTGAGCTTGACTCCATCCTCAACCCGAAAAGGCCCCACAAGCTCATCTTTGATGATACCAGCCAAAACCAGTACTCCACCTCCACCTTGCTGGCGTCTGAGTCGGACTGGAGCTCTCTGCCCTTTACCAATCCAGCCACGGGCCCATCCATCTGGCCCATCAAGACTCACTCTCATTTCATCAGTCCATAAAACCTTAGAAAAATCAGTCTTGAGATATTTCTTGGCCCAGTCTTGACG
The DNA here is from genome assembly GCF_027579735.1 of Bombina bombina. Classification (NCBI taxonomy): domain Eukaryota; kingdom Metazoa; phylum Chordata; class Amphibia; order Anura; family Bombinatoridae; genus Bombina; species Bombina bombina. The sequence goes on along the minus strand of NC_069500.1, from coordinate 1,047,808,122 downwards.
TTTCAGCTTGTGTGTCTTGTTCAGTGGTGGTCGTCTTTCAGCCTTTCTTACCTTGGCCATGTCTCTGAGTATTGCACACCTTGTGCTTTTGGGCACTCCAGTGATGTTGCAGCTCTGAAATATGGCCAAACTGGTGGCAAGTGGCATCTTGGCAGCTGCACGCTTGACTTTTCTCAGTTCATGGGCAGTTATTTTGCGCCTTGGTTTTTCCACACGCTTCTTGCGACCCTGTTGACTATTTTGAATGAAACGCTTGATTGTTCGATGATCACGCTTCAGAAGCTTTGCAATTTTAAGAGTGCTGCATCCCTCTGCAAAATATCTCACTATTTTTGACTTTTCTGAGCCTGTCAAGTCCTTCTTTTGACCCATTTTGCCAAAGGAAAGGAAGTTGCCTAATAATTATGCACACCTGATATAGGGTGTTGATGTCATTAGACCACACCCGTTCTCATTACAGAGATGCACATCATCTAATATGCTTAATTGGTAGTAGGCTTTCGAGCCTATACAGCTTGGAGTAAGACAACATGCATAAAGAGGATGATGTGGTCAAAATACTCATTTGCCTAATAATTCTGCACACAGTGTATTTTAAACACTGAATCTATTTTTTAACCACAGAATTTTACTATGAAAGGCAGAACTAATAATTAAACATAAAGTTTAACATTATAGATATTCCACTAAATCTAATACTCAGAAAGCTGATTAAATCAACCTCAAATGTTAAAATCTTTAGTATCAAATTAGTAAATCAAATAATTTTGCATTTTTTTAACACAATAGTATAACAAATGTATCTTTTTTTATTCAATGAAGTAATATCCTTTAAGGATATTAAACTCAAAATGTATTTTCCATAACATGCTTAATTATGTATCATTTTTCATATTACCTGCTTGTCATGTAATTTAACTCTGTAAATAGTATTTTTTTTTCACAAACCTTGGGAAGATGATGTGGATTCTGTAGGATTGTAAATTGTAACCCTGCAACATTCTGCATACTTGCTGTATGTTTAATGCTGGGATTCTTCTACATGTGCCCCAAATGGCCATGAGTCAAAATTGACATTATGCACAAGGACATTTACATTTTTAACAGCAGATTTTTTTTGCAATACAGTGGGTATTGAAAATAATCACACCCCTTAAAAATAATCAAATTGTGTTGCTTTGCAGCCTGAAATAAAGACATACACAGGTTTTGTTTATCCAGTTGTAATTACTCAGTGCAACATATAACATTCAAGTGAAATATATAACACCAACATGTCAGGCAAAAATAAAGACAATTCAAAAACAGAATCACTAAGTTGGAAAAAGGATCACCCCCTCCTAAAATTACTTTTAAACTCAATCAGGTGTAGCTAATAATCTACTCAATGGCACACACAAAGCCATTTGACCTTCAACTGTGATCAACTGTGGGCATATTGATTAGCTCAGCATGAAAATAGCTTTACTGGAGCATCTCAGTCCCTGGTAGTGCAACTGAAGCAAACAAACTATGGGTGGCAAGGCACTGTCAAAAGATCTCTGGGATAATGTTGTGGACAGGCACAAGTCAGGAGATGGATACAAGAAAATATCAAAGGCTTTATCAATACCTAGAAGCAAAGTGAAGTCTATTATTAAGAAGTGGAAGGTATTTGGTACAAAAAAGACCCTCTCTGTATCAGGACGTTGCTCCAAACTGGATGAAAGAGCCGGGAGGAAATTGGTCAGAGTGGCTACCAAGAGGCCCACAGCAACTCTGAAGCAGTTGCAGGATTTTATGACAAAGAGTGGTCATTTTGTGCATGTGACAACAATATCACAAATTCTCCACAATTGTGGCTTGTATGGGAGGATTGCAAGAAAAAAAGTCACTCCTCAAGAAAGGCCACATGCAGTCACGACTGAGCTTTGCCATAACACACCTAGGAGATTCTGAGGCCACATGGAAAAAGGTGTTATGGTCAGATGAGACTAAAATTGAATTATTTGACCTCAACACCAAACAATATGTCTGGATGAAATCAAATAACACCATACCTACAGTGGAAATATCCTGTTATGGGGTTGTTTCTCTGCAACAGGCACTGGAGTACTTTTCAGGAAAGAAGGAATGATGTATGGGGCAAAATACTGTCAACTTTTGGAGGAAAATCTGCTGCCCTCTGCCAGGAAGTTGTCAATGGGAAGAAGGTTTACCTTCCAACATTACAATGAACCAAAGCACACAGAACATTGTTTGAAGGAGAACAAGGTGAATGTCCTTGCAAGGCCTAGTCAGAGCCCAGACTTAAACCCCATTGAATGTCTGTTACATGACTTGAAGACTGCAGTCCACAAAAGGTCACCATCAAATGTTACAGAACTGAAGCAGTCCTGCAAAGAAGAGTGGGCAAATATTGCACATTCTAGATGTGCAAAGTTAGTAGAGACATATCCCAACAGACTAAAGGCTGTAATTAAAGCAAAAGATGGTTCAACAAAATACTGACACAAGGGGTGATCCTTTTTCCAACTCAGTGATTATGTTTTTGAATTGTCTTTATTTTCCCCCGACATGTTGGTGTTATATATTTTACTTGGATGTTATAAGTTGCACTGAGTAATTACAGCTGGATAAACAAAAAAATATGTCTGTCTTTATTTCAGGCTGCAAAGCAACAACATGTGATTATTTTCAAGGGGGGTGATTATTTTCAATATCCACTGTACACTTGTGTTGGGAAAAAAACTGCTAGTAAAAGCTATCAGAAATTTATCAGAAAATACAGAAATTTGCTGCACTCTCCCTATTAGGGAATGAATGTATGAAGAAAAAATCTGAGATATTTGATATCTAATTTGCATATCTTACCCAGAATCCTCTTGTGCTTTGGTAACCGTGTATATGGAGTTTTCCTGGGTAAAAGCAAGCGGGGATACATGCCTAGATGTGCTAATTTCCTATGCAACCATTTTTATTGATTTACTTTTGTGACATGGAGGATTTTTATCTCAGACTTTTATCTCCACCATAATTTTAATACATAAATATATATATATATATATATATATATATAGAGAGAGAAAATAACTTATTGTGTAAACCATTTACAAATCTAAACAAGTCAGAAGACTTGCTTTAAACCCAGAAACTCTCTGACTACACTGTTTCCAATGCAGCAAAGGAATCTGGGTAAGATATGCAAATGAGGTTCACAATGACTCACCTTTATACTTTTAGCCTGCTTTTTAAGACAGACTTCCCTTTATGCCATAGCACTGCTGCATTACACAGCTTTAATGCTTAGCTAGGGTTAGTACAGTGATTTAGACCAATCCCAGTACAGCTGTTTCATGGTTATTGCCACTCATCAGCTGGGAGTAGGTTAAATCACTGCTTGGTAAAGTTCATTTCTGGGGGAAATTCAACAACAATTAAAATTATGGGGAGGCGAAAAGTGAGTTTAAAATCCTCCACTAAATACAAAATATAGAGAAAATAACTCATTGTGTAAACCATTTACAAATCTAAACAAGTCAGAAGACTTGCTTTAAACCCAGAAAAGGTGAGTCATTGTGAACCTCATTTGCATATCTTACCCAGATTCCTTTGCTGCATTGGAAACAGTATAGTCAGAGAGTTTCTGGGTTTAAAGCAAGCATATATATATACTGTATATATACACTTCTTCAGTTCTGAAAAAGGGGATTGTAATCCCAGAAATGTCAATAAATATATATATATAGGAATACTGCAAAACACTACAGGCAGGAGCCTGAGTCCAAGCACTGAAGGTTTGAAAACTCTCTCTATATATACACATAAATACGTGTGTGTGTGTGGGTGTGTATGTATACATGTCTACATATATATATATGAGGAAATACATAAACGCAGTTGCGGTATTCTAACTTGGGTATATTGCAAGCATGAGCGAAAACTTGTAAAAAATAAATGTAAAATAAAAACAAAAATAAAGCAAATGAACAATGTTTAGATACCTATGGATAGAGCAAAGTGGCACAAAAACAGTAATGGCCAAAAATATTGGAACCCCTGCATTTCAGATAATGCATGACTTTATTTATTTTATTTCTTTTGTTTGTTTTGGTATGACACAAAAAAAGTGGACAAAAAAAAAAAAGCTAAATCTGACACATTCCATGCAAATCTCCAAAAATGGACTGGACAAAATGATTGGCACCTTCTCAAAATTGTAAGAAATAATTGCATTCCAAGTTTGTGATGTTCCTGTAATTTATAATTAAACTCACCTGTATCAATTAACAGGTGCTGACAATATATAAATTACACCGGCAACCAGTTAAAATGGTGAAAAATTGACTCAACCTTTCTGTTGTGTGTCTCTGGGTGCCACACTGAGCATGGAGAAGAGAAAGAGCAGCAAATAATTGTCTGGGGATTTGAGAACAAAAATTGTGGAATAGCATGGACAATCTTAAGGTTTCAAGTACATCTCCAGAGATTTTATTGTTCCTGTGTCTACTGTGTGCAACATTGTCAAGAAGTTTACATCCCATGGCACTGTAGCTAAAATTGATCAAATACTGCAAAAAAGGATTGTTCGAATGGTGGATAAAGAACCTCAATCAATTTCCAGACAAATTCAAGCTGAACATTTAGGCACAGGGTACAAATGTGTTAGCTTGCACTATAAGTCGCCATCTGAATAAAAAAGGGACACTATGTTAGGAGACCCAGGAGGACCCCACTGCTGACACAGAAACATAAAAAAGCCAGGTTGGAGTTAGCAAAAACTTTCCTAAGGAAACCAAAATCCTTTTGGGAAAATGTGCTGTGGACAGGTGAAACAAAATTGCAGCTTTTTGGTAAAGCCCATCATTCTGCTGTTTTCAGAAAAAGAAATTAGGCTTTTAAAGAAAAGGATACAGTCCCTACAGTCAAACATGGTGGAGGTTCACTGATGTTTTGGTGTTGCTTTGCTGCTTCATGCACTTTGATGTCTTGAATGTGTGCATGGCATTATGAAATCTGAAGCCTAACAAATAATTCTATGATTCAATGTAGGGCCCAGTGTCAGAAAGTTGGGTCTCTGTCTGAGGTCGTGGGTCTTACAGAAAGACAATGACCCAAAGCACATGTCAAAAATCACCTAGAAATGGTTTAAAGGGATAGGAAAGTCTAAATTAAACTTTCAAGATTCCAGGGCGTGTCCAAGCCACAGACATGGAGAGACGCACTTCAAGGAAGCTCCACGCTTAATTTCATAATCTGCTACCTATCTCTTCTATTTTGCCACATCTAACTACAAGATTTATGATATTTTTTTGGAAGCAATCACGGAGCTAGCTAAACTTAACATTATCACGTCCCTGTGGGCAGAAACCTCGCTCTGGCCTGTCTGAGAAACCTGTGGCCTAACACCAGCGGCCCATCATATTCCCCTGGTCAACGCACTGATTGTTTATAGTGGTTCCGCTTTATTATATTACATTGCTTGATCTTATCTGAACACTTTACTTAAGTATGGCAGAAGACCTCTATTTACAGATCCGATCCCTATTTAGGGAGCTGGAGCTGCAGATCCTTTGGAACTTTGATGACCTATGCTATACAGGAGAAGCGCCACGAGACAGGGGAGGCCTGAGCCTTTTGGGCGGTGCCAGAGTAAGAGTCACCGAGACGCAGCTTGAAGAGCCTGGAATAGCCATACCACCCCCCTACTCCGGATCCCCAGCTGTCACAGTGCCCTGTCAGATGTCGGAGGACCAGGAGCTTAGTTTGTCTATAGGAGACCGTGAGGAAATATACAGCAAAACCGGACCGCATAACCTTTCTCAAGTTGTAAGCTTCCCCAGCTCCGGTAAAACCTCTGGGACACAGGCAGTTACCACATCTATCACGGGCTTACCGGTTCCCTACTTGGGAAAGGGCCCCATCAGAAGAGTGCAGCATCGTAAGAAGCGGAGCCGACATGGAGGTTCCATACGCCACCATAGCAGCACGGATGCGCAGAGTGCCGCAGAATGTAAGTCTCTCACTGCCGTTAGCCACATGCCCCGAAATACCCTTACCGGAGAGTTCAGGCTTGACTTTTCCTGGCCCACTCATGACCGATCGCCGGCCTATCTGCTCCTTACATTTACACCTCCTCAGATACAGAAAAGAGGTGTTGGGTAACCTAGTGTCACTGAAGGCAACGCTATACAGCATTCCTAGCTACCTACTAATTGAAGATGGTTGTAGTTTATACATATAGAAGTTAATTAGTCACTGTTCTATACTTAATGTTGAGATATTGTTCCCCACTATATATGCTCAAGTTTATATGCCTCCTATGCCAGACGGCCTTATGACTGTTCACTTTTTATTCCTTGCCTGAGCTATTTGCCGTTGGACATTGTGTTGGTTGGGTGTGCAGATGGATCTACTTCTACTGTTGTGATGCAGCTGGGCTGAGCAGCACCTCCTCATGGGACACTTGGATTGTTCTCATTTTCATACCCAGGTTCTTACTGGCTCTTGGTATATAGCATCTCGAGAACCAGTTGTATATAATGAATCTAATTACACCTATTTTCACTTCACAAGTAGAGTCTAAGTAGCTTTACTATGAGGGTATGTAGTACCATATGAGCCTTTTCCTATATTACTAACGTGGATTTTGAACCAGTGTACCTACCGCATGTACTCAATAATATATGTACTCAGTATAGAAACTGCCTCCATCGTGTATGTATATGTATGTGTCTGTATGTGTATATATATATATATATATATATATATATATATGTGTGTGTGTATGTGTATGTATATATGATGATACACTCCTGTGCTTGCTTATTGATCACAACTGTTTATGGTAATTGGAAATGTTTCTTTAGATTGCTCTGTTTAAGTTTAAGGGCCATATAATATGACCTAACCACTTTCCCCTGTCTCAGGAGTTTACCATCTGCTCCTTAGTCATTAACATTTGGATGGCTTTAATGTTACTCCACCCTGCACGAGACTCATGCAAGCCAATTTACCATCTGCCCTAGTTGATATAGAGCCTCAGTAGCCCCCAATTCTACCTGCTGACAGTTAGTTCTACACTATATAGGGTTGCCCTTAAGTATGTAATTTCATGCACCCCTGCCCCTTATTACCATATATCATAAAGTCGCCCACCCCTCACTTTAAATTTCGCCCATAGCCATCCTTTAATTCAGTAGACCCATAGAGTGATCTCCTCCTTATATGAAACCCAGCTAGATCTATCTATTTATAGTTATATTTGACGTAGAGTATTCACAGCATCCAGGTGTTTCTCTGGCCTCTGCAGCTCCTTCTGGCAGCTGGCGCTCAGTCTGCCACTTCATTGTGCAACCCTCAACTATGTCATTTTATGTACTACTACCCTCTATCAATACCATATAGCATAGAGCTGCCCACTCCCCATTATAACTTCAGCTAATAGTTATAGCTCAATTTGGTAGCCTCATAGCGCGATCTCTTCTCAAGTGCTTTTAAATATATACCCTCCCGATCCCTTATTTGAAGTTTTCTGAGTCCTCCATTAAAGCGGGGAACTTGCTTATAGACTTCCTTAACATATCTTTTGAGTTTAAATATAAGTCATATCCACAAACTTACCACCTACCAACATACACTTGGACACGCCCCCCCCCCTCCCCCCAATACTAGAGCGGCTCTGGCCCGCTGTTTACCCCTTATGTTTTTCCTTTTCATATTGCTACATATTAAAATATTCCCTTATTAAAAAATGAGATTTCTATCTACTAACCCCATTCACATATTCATGAGTAGAGCTATAAGATGACCTACAGAGAAATCCCCAGAAAATTTGTAACTCATTCAAACAATTGTCTCTTCTACCACTTCCAGGTTGAATATACTATTGGGTCCTATTTTCTATTATCTGTGTTATCTACCTCCATATTTTATGTACTATGCAAATTATCTGTTATTGTGAATGAATATTACTTTGCATGTTATACTTGCCAATAATCTCAATAAAAAGTGTTTATATATAAAAAAACTTTCAAGATTCCGATAGAGCATCTAATTCTAAGACACTTTTAAATTCACTACTATTTTTGTTCTCTTGGTATCCCTTGTTGAAAAAGAATACTCACATATCCTACACTAGTGGGAGCTGCTGCTTACTGGTGCCTGCACACATTTGTCTTTTGGGATTGGCTAACTAAATAACAAAAGAACTAAGCAAGTTTGATAATGGAAGTAAATTGGAAAGTTGTTTAAAATTGTATGTTCTATTCAAATCATGAAATAAAATGGTGGGGTTTCCTGTTCCTTTAAGACAAAGCACTGGAGAGTACTGAGCTAGCCAGCAATGAGTCCAGATCTCAATCCCATAGAGCACCTGTGGAGAGATTTCAAAACAGCAGTTGGGAAAAGGAACCCTTCCAATCTGAGAGACCTGGAGCAGTTGACAAAAGAAGAGTGGTCCAAAATTCCAGAAACTCAATGATAGTTTCAGGAAGCGATTATTTCAGTTATTTTTTCCAAGGGGTGTGCTACCAAATATTAAATTGAGGGTGCCAATAATTTTGTCCAGTCCATTTTTGGAGTTTTGCGTGGAATGTGTCAAATTTGGATAATTTTTCTCTCCACTTTTTTGTGTCATAACAATAAAACCAAAAGAAATAAACATGAAAATGCCTAAACATTTGTAATTGCAACAATGTTCTGGGCAAAGTGGTGTATTATCTGACAAAAATGCAGGTGTGACCATTTTTGGCCATGACTGTACATCACTATTATTGGTTAGTGAATTACTTTGGGGAACATCATGTGGTAATGATCCAATATGATAGGAAGTGGGTGTAGCTATATACACATCATCCCTTGTCATTTTTTGATCTACAGATATGCATGATTTGAGAAAATATGTTTATGCATTTCTCGATATTAAGTAGAGATAAACCTGTTACTAGTTTTGTAGGCATTATTATTATTATTATTATTATTATTATTATTATTATCTAAAGACCGCTGCTTCATAACCTGTCTGCCTCCTCTGAGGTGGCGGACAGAAATCGCCAGAAATCAACCCGATCGAATACGGGTTGATTGACACCCCCCTGCTAGCAGTAGATTGGCCGTGAATCTGCAGGGGGCGGCATTGGTCCAGCAGTTCACCAGAACTGCTGGTGCAATGATAAATGCTGAGAGCATATGCTGTCGGCATTTATCGATGTGCAGCGGACATGATCCGCAATATTGGATCATGTCCGCTCGCACATTAATAAATTTGCCCCAAAGAGTTTGCCATATTCCTTTTTAACTCTTCAAAAAACCTTTTTATCAGTATTTAATTTATATATTTTTTAAAAAAATTATATGAGTGCAATACTTTATTTTAATACGTTTTTGTTGTGTTCTGTGATTATTATTTTTTAACCCTTACACTTTATTTCAGGTCTCAAGTAACACTAAATATATTTTATCAGGTTTTTGGCTTTTGCTCAAGCACAACCTATAACTTTCAACTTGTGATATGAGCACAAGTTAGCATGTTCATCTCCAATTAAAGTATAGGTTGCTGTAGAGCGATGTTGGTCACGCTAATCCTTCACTGGTAAGTGCGATTTACCATGGACTTATAATATTGTGACCCACGCTATCATTAGCGCCACTAATAATCTGGCCCTAAATGTGTAGAAAATATTTATTTTGAATGTAGATATTTTGGAATGCAACACTAAGGGTCCTATTTATTAAATGTCTGTCCGACATGATCCGATCAGCGGATCATGTCCGACAGACATCGCTGAATGCGGAGAGCAATACGCTCTCCGCATTCAGCATTGGACCAGCAGCTCTTGTGAACTGCTGGTGCAACGCCCCCCCTGCAGATTCGCACCCAATCGGCCACTAGCAGAGGGGTGTCAATCAACCCAATCATATTCGATCAGGTTGAATTGCGGTTATGTCTGTCCGCCTCCTCAGAGCAGGCGGACAGGTTATGGAGCAGCAGTCTTTAGATCGCTGCTTCATAACTGGTGTTTCTGGCAAGCCAACACGGAGCTTCAAGCTCCATACGGAGTTTGATAGATATGCCCCTTAATTACTTATTTGAATACAATTTATTTACAAAATAATATTTTAATGTCCCTTTTTATATGTGCAAGATAATGACTTTTCAAGAAAGTAATTTCAGTATAGGAAAAGGTCCGTTCATAATCATTTAAAATTGTTATAGGGTTGATGATAATTAAAATTTACAATGTCTCTATTAATATAATGTCTGGAATATGTTTTACTGTCTGCTGTTAATTTAGGTTACAGAAATGTGTTTTTCTAAGTTTGTACCAATGATCTCATCATATAAAATGCCAGATGCAAGTACAGTTTAAATGCATTTTCTAAAACCTTGAAAGCACATAAATACAACCCCACAGTTCAGTTAAAATGGCATATTTCATTTAATTTGTATTTTTTTTTGTATTTAAACGCCTGTCCTTTTAACATATGGAAAATAAAAACAGTGTTTTACAAGAAAAAAAGTACTCTCTAATTTACTTTCTGTTACTCGATGAGCTCAACAGAAATGATTTCTCAATTAGGTGTAATCTATGACTGTTGATCAGTATCTTTGAGAAAACACTTCAGGTCACAACTGATACATTGGGGCCGATTTATGAAAGTGCAAGCAGACATGATACAATGTAGTTTATCATGTCCGCCACAGATCGATCATGCCGACAGCATGTGCTGTCGCCATTTATCATTGCACAAGTAGTTCTTGTGAACTGCTTGTGCAATGCCGCCCCCTGCAGATTTGAGGCTAATCGGCTGCTAGCAGGAGGTGTCAATCAGCCCAATCGTATAGGATCGGGCGGATTGATGTCCGCAGCCTCAGAACAGGCGGACCAGTTACAGTATGGAGCAGCGGTCTTTAGACTGCTCCTTCATTACTGCTGTTTCAGGAGATAATTCACCCATTATATTTTTAAGTTGATCAGAACTTCTAATGTATTTTGTATTTCATATATGACCCTTACCAACTTGACTCTACCCCCCCCCCCCAAAAGTAGAGTCAAGATAATCTGGAAAAAAAGGGGCAATGACATCGAAAAGTGTATTTTTCAATACCCTAGATAAAATTATGTTTAAAAATTGATATTTTAATTATTTTAATTGGCATTCAAAAGATGAATATTTTAAACCTATTTATCTCTATTGTAACATAAGTAATAATATTAATTTATTTTATTTAGCTTTTATCTAGGTTTTTTTTAATACAGGATGAGACACATTTTCCATGTCCCTAACACCGATTTCATATTGATCCTTTGCTATTTTACAAATAGTGTAATATAAGTACCTTTTTAAATAATTAATATATAAGCCATCACACTTGTTATACACTTGCTGTATTATCTATATGCCAACCAATATAGCTAAAGTTAGTAGAAACAAACAATGCATCCATTTTAAATGACATTTGACTATGTGACTTTATCATTGGTTCATTTGGGAATTACTTATATGTATCTTGTAAAAATATCCTGAGGAAGTAATTAAAGGGGTATGAAACCCAACATTTTTAAACATCTTTCCAAATTTGTTTTGTTTTCTTGGTATCATTTATTGAAGAAGCAGAAATGCACCATTGGGAACTAGCTGAACATATCAGATAAGCCAATGATATGTGCAGACACCAATCAGCAGCTATCTCCCAGCTCCTGAGCCAACCTTGCTATGCTTTTCAACAAAAGATACCAAGAGAAAAAAAATCAAATTCAATAACATAACTAAATTGGAAATTTGTTTAAAATCGTATGCTCTATCTGAATCATGAAAGAAAACAATGGGTTTCATGTCTCTTCAATGATCCAGTTCTGCCCTTTCTCCTTGTTTGAAGTAGGAAATGCAAATGCTGCATTGCTTACAGTGATGTGTATTTAAAGTTCTAATTAACTCAAATTTACTAGCGAGTATTTAGCCACTTTGCAATAACGTTCAATTTTTTATTTCAATCTTTCAATCTCTGCAATTATATGACATAGCTAAAACACATCTTTCATTATCAGATATTGCTCTGGAGTTTTATTTCGCCTATAATAGGTTCTCTTTTTTTCTAGATGTCTTTTCCTTGTACTATTAAAAGGGACATATGTTTTTTCTGGTTTTCTTCTTTCCCCCATTTCTCCCCCATTTCTCCCCCTACATGGGCTAGATTACGAGTGATACACTAACTGTTGTGCACAAGCAATAAGGGGCTTATTATGGTTCTTTGCACACTTCAGTAGTAGTATTCATATTACAGATTGAAAGTAAATGCTTGAGTGCAATTTAATTTAATGCGCGGCGGGATATCGCTACTTTAGAGCTCTGGTTAACTGTTACAAGACAAAAAAGTTGCACAAAACACATCAAAATTATATTTAAAAGTACAGTTACACTGTCTAATAAACATTATTAAAACAAATGCGTAAAAAAGTTATTAGGGCTTACAGATATGAGATCTTAGGTGTTAGAAAATAAATAGGGCTGCAAAGGGCTTAAACAAAGAGATTCATACATACACATGTCTAAATATGTAAATGTGTGTGTGTCTATATATATATATATATACATATATATATATATACAGGGAGTGCAGAATTATTAGGCAAATGAGTATTTTGACCACATCATCCTCATTATGCATGTTGTCTTACTCCAAGCTGTATAGGCTCGAAAGCCTACTACCAATTAAGCATATTAGGTGATGTGCATCTCTGTAATGAGAAGGGGTGTGGTCTAATGACATCAACACCCTATATCAGGTGTGCATAATTATTAGGAAACTTCCTTTCCTTTGGCAAAATGGGTCAAAAGAAGGACTTGACAGGCTCAGAAAAGTAAAAAATAGTGAGATATCTTGCAGAGGGATGCAGCACTCTTAAATTTGCAAAGCTTCTGAAGCGTGATCATCGAACAATCAAGCGTTTCATTCAAAATAGTCAACAGGGTCGCAAGAAGCGTGTGGAAAAACCAAGGCGCAAAATAACTGCCCATGAAATGAGAAAAGTCAAGCGTGCAGCTGCCAAGATGCCACTTGCCACCAGTTTGGCCATATTTCAGAGCTGCAACATCACTGGAGTGCCCAAAAGCACAAGGTGTGCAATACTCAGAGACATGGCCAAGGTAAGAAAGGCTGAAAGATGACCACCACTGAACAAGACACACAAGCTGAAACGTCAAGACTGGGCCAAGAAATATCTCAAGACTGATTTTTCTAAGGTTTTATGGACTGATGAAATGAGAGTGAGTCTTGATGGGCCAGATGGATGGGCCCGTGGCTGGATTAGTAAAGGGCAGAGAGCTCCAGTCCGACTCAGACGCCAGCAAGGTGGAGGTGGAGTACTGGTTTGGGCTGGTATCATCAAAGATGAGCTTGTGGGGCCTTTTCGGGTTGAGGATGGAGTCAAGCTCAACTCCCAGTCCTACTGACAGTTTCTGGAAGGCACCTTCTTCAAGCAGTGGTACAGGAAGAAGTCTGCATTCTTCAAGAAAAACATGATTTTCATGCAGGACAATGCTCCATCACACGCATCCAAATACTCCACAGCGTGGCTGGCAAGAAAGGGTATAAAAGAAGAAAATCTAATGACATGGCCTCCTTGTTCACCTGATCTGAACCCCATTGAGAACCTGTGGTCCATCATCAAATGTGAGATTTACAAGGAGGGAAAACAGTACACCTCTCTGAACAGTGTCTGGGAGGCTGTGGTTGCTGCTGCATGCAATGTTGATGGTGAACAGATCAAAACACTGACAGAATCCATGGATGGCAGGCTTTTGAGTGTCCTTGCAAAGAAAGGTGGCTATATTGGTCACTGATTTCTTTTTGTTTTGTTTTTGAATGTCAGAAATGTATATTTGTGAATGTTGAGATGTTATATTGGTTTCACTGGTAAAAATAAATAATTGAAATGGGTATATATTTGTTTTTTGTTAAGTTGCCTAATAATTATGCACAGTAATAGTCACCTGCACACACAGATATCCCCCTAAAATCGCTATAACTAAAAACAAACTAAAAACTACTTCCAAAACTATTCAGCTTTGATATTAATGAGTTTTTTGGGTTCATTGAGAACATGGTTGTTGTTCAATAATAAAATTAATCCTCAAAAATACAACTTGCCTAATAATTCTGCACTCCCTGTATATAGATATATATATATGTATTTATGTATGTATAGATGTGTTTACATATGTATGTATGTATATTTGTGTATATATATATATATCTATATATATATATATATATATATATATATATATATATATATATATATATATATATATGTATTTATGTTTTATATGTGTGTATATATATATATATATATTTACAGACATATGTACAAATAAACACATCTAATACCAACTAATACTCCCCTGTCTTCCACACTCACTCCTGCTCGCCCTCACACCTTTAACCTATCTCTACCGGATCATTCCTATCTTCTTTCAAACATGCAAAGGTCATTCCCATACTCATAAAACCCTCCTTTGACCCTAACTCTCCTGAAAGCTACCGCCCCATATCACGCTTCCCCTAACATCAAAACTCCTTGAAAAACTAGTCTACAATCATCTAAACCACTTCCTCTCCACCAACTCCTTCCTTGACCCCCTGCAATCGGTATTCCACCCCAACACTCAACTGAGACTGCCCTTGCCAAGGCTACTAACAATCTTCTTTCTGCTAAAAGTAATGGCCACTACTCCATACTCATCTTACTTGACCTCTCAGCTGCCTTCGACACAGTTGACCTCCTACAGACCCTTAGCTCTTTTGGCCTCTGTGACACTGCTCTTTCTTGGATTCACTCTTATCTTTCTCACAGGTGTCATTTGCTGGTGACTCCTCCTCTCCAATGCCTCTGTCTGTTGGAGTACCTCAAGGATCTGTTCTGGGTCCTCTACTCTTCTCAATTTATACTTCTTCACTGGATAAACTTATCAACAGTTATGGCTTCAAATACCACCTCTATGCTGATGATACCCAGATCTACCTCTCCACCCCCACTCTCTCTAACTCTGTCATTTCTCATGTCAGTGACTGCTTATCTGGTATTTCTTCCTGGATGGCCTCTCACCACCCAAAGAGTAACATGTCCCCCCCTCAAGCTCTACACCAACTTCTGACCTTTCTATCTCTGTTGATGGCATCACATCTCCCCATCACCCCAAGCCTGCTGCCTTGGAGTTACACTTGACTCAAATCTACCCTTCGTCCCTCACATCCAATCACTTTCTTCATCCTGCCGCAACCACCTACGCAATATTTCCAAGATTTGCCCTTTTCTGAGCGCTAACACCACAAAGCAAATAATCCACTCCTTTGTTATTTCCTGACTTGACTACTACAATAACCTACTTACTGGCCTTCCTCTTTCCCACGACTCCCCTATTTAATCCATCCTAAATACCTCTGCCAGGCTAATCCACCTTTCCTGTCGCTATGTATCTGCTGCACCTCTCTGCGATTCCCTTCATTGGCTCCCCATTCCCAGCAGAATTAAATTCAAAATTCTCACCCTTTCATACAAAGCTCTCATCAATGCCACTCCCCACTACGTATCCTCTCTAATCAACAAGCTCACTCCAGCCCGCCCACTAAGATTTAATAATGACCTGCTCCTTGCATCTTCGACTATCACCTCTTCTCATGCTAAACTGCAGGTCTTCTGTTGTGCAGCACCTACCCTCTGGAACACTCTCCTTCATCCTGTCAGGCTTTCCCCTACTCTTTCTTTTAAATGTTCCCTGAAGACTTTTTTGTTCAGAGAAGCCTACCACTCAACTCAATAATAAATCAATTTCACTTACCTAACATTTCCCTCATCTTACTCTGCATTAACAGCTTTCTCAATCTTGCAGTCCTTACCTCCTGCTTCTCAACCTCCTACCCTTCTAGATTGTAAGTTCCCACCGGAATAGGGTCCTTAATTCCTCCTGTATGTGTTTGTAAAATTTTGCCTTGTCTTTTATAAGTTTTATAACATAATTTATGTAAGAACTTACCTGATAAATTCATTTCTTTCATATTAGCAAGAGTCCATGAGCTAGTGACGTATGGGATATACATTCCTACCAGGAGGGGCAAAGTTTCCCAAACCTCAAAATGCCTACAAATACACCCCTCACCACACCCACAATTCAGTTTAACGAATAGCCAAGAAGTGGGGTGATAAAAAAGTGCGAAAGCATATAAAATAAGGAATTGGAATAATTGTGCTTTATACAAAATCATAACCACCACAAAAAAAGGGCGGGCCTCATGGACTCTTGCTAATATGAAAGAAATGAATTTATCAGGTAAGTTCTTACATAAATTATGTTTTCTTTCATGTAATTAGCAAGAGTCCATGAGCTAGTGACGTATGGGATAATGATTACCCAAGATGTGGATCTTTCCCCACAAGAGTCACTAGAGAGGGAGGGATAAAATAAAGACAACCAATTCCTGCTGAAAATAATCCACACCCAAAATAAAGTTTAACGAAAAACAGAAGCAGAAGATTCAAACTGAAACCGCTGCCTGAAGTACTTTTCTACCAAAAACTGCTTCAGAAGAAGAAAATACATCAAAATGGTAGAATTTAGTAAAAGTATGCAAAGAGGACCAAGTTGCTGCTTTGCAAATCTGATCAACCGAAGCTTCATTCCTAAACGCCCAGGAAGTAGAAACTGACCTAGTAGAATGAGCTGTAATTCTCTGAGGCGGAGTGTTACCCGACTCAACATAGGCAAGATGAATTAAAGATTTCAACCAAGATGCCAAAGAAATGGCAGAAGCTTTCTGGCCTTTTCTAGAACCGGAAAAGATAACAAATAGACTAGAAGTCTTTCGGAAAGATTTAGTAGCTTCAACATAATATTTCAAAGCTCTAACAACATCCAAAGAATGCAACGATTTCTCCTTAGAATTCTTAGGATTAGGACATAATGAAGGAACCACAATTTCTCTACTAATGTTGTTGGAATTGACAACTTTAGGTAAAAATTCAAAAGAAGTTCGCAACACCGCCTTATCCTGATGAAAAATCAGAAAAGGAGACTCACAAGAAAGAGCAGATAATTCAGAAACTCTTCTGGCAGAAGAGATGGCCAAAAGGAACAAAACTTTCCAAGAAAGTAATTTAATGTCCAATGAATGCATAGGTTCAAACGGAGGAGCTTGAAGAGCCCCCAGAACCAAATTCAAACTCCAAGGAGGAGAAATTGACTTAATGACAGGTTTTATACGAACCAAAGCTTGTACAAAACAATGAATATCAGGAAGAATAGCAATCTTTCTGTGAAAAAGAACAGAAAGAGCAGAGATTTGTCCTTTCAAGGAACTTGCGGACAAACCTTTATCTAAACCATCCTGAAGAAACTGTAAAATTCTCGGTATTCTAAAAGAATGCCAAGAAAAATGATGAGAAATACACCAAGAAATATAAGTCTTCCAGACTCTATAATATATCTCTCTAGATACAGATTTACGAGCCTGTAACATAGTATTAATCACAGAGTCAGAGAAACCTCTTTGACGAAGAATCAAGCGTTCAATCTCCATACCTTTAAATTTAAGGATTTCAGATCCTGATGGAAAAAAGGACCTTGTGACAGAAGGTCTGGTCTTAACGGAAGAGTCCACGGTTGGCAAGAGGCCATCCGGACAAGATCCGCATACCAAAACCTGTGAGGCCATGCCGGAGCTACCAGCAGAACAAACGAGCATTCCTTCAGAATCTTGGAGATTACTCTTGGAAGAAGAACTAGAGGCGGAAAGATATAGGCAGGATGATACTTCCAAGGAAGTGATAATGCATCCACTGCTTCCGCCTGAGGATCCCTGGATCTGGACAGATACCTGGGAAGTTTCTTGTTTAGATGGGACACCATCAAATCTATTTCTGGAAGTTCCCACATTTGAACAATCTGAAGAAATACCTCTGGGTGAAGAGACCATTCGCCCGGATGCAACGTTTGGCGACTGAGATAATCCGCTTCCCAATTGTCTACACCTGGGATATGAACCGCAGAGATTAGACAGGAGCTGGATTCCACCCAAACCAAAATTCGAGATACTTCTTTCATAGCCAGAGGACTGTGAGTCCCTCCTTGATGATTGATGTATGCCACAGTTGTGACATTGTCTGTCTGAAAACAAATGAACGATTCTCTCTTCAGAAGAGGCCAAAACTGAAGAGCTCTGAAAATTGCACGGAGTTCCAAAATATTGATCGGTAATCTCACCTCCTGAGATTCCCAAACTCCTTGTGCCGTCAGAGATCCCCACACAGCTCCCCAACCTGTGAGACTTGCATCTGTTGAAATTACAGTCCAGGTCGGAAGCACAAAAGAAGCCCCCTGAATTAAATGATGGTGATCTGTCCACCACGTTAGAGAGTGTCGAACAATCGGTTTTAAAGATATTAATTGAGATATCTTTGTGTAATCCTTGCACCATTGATTCAGCATACAAAGCTGAAGAGGTCGCATGTGAAAACGAGCAAAGGGGATCGCGTCCGATGCAGCAGTCATAAGACCTAGAATTTCCATGCATAAGGCTACCGAAGGGAATGATTGTGACTGAAGGTTTCGACAAGCTGCAATCAGTTTTAGACGTCTCTTGTCTGTTAAAGACAGAGTCATGGACACTGAATCTATCTGGAAACCCAGAAAGGTTACCCTTGTCTGAGGAATCAATTAACTTTTTGGTAAATTGATCCTCCAACCATGATCTTGAAGAAACAACACAAGTCGATTCGTATGAAATTCTGCTAAATGTAAAGACTGAGCAAGTACCAAGATATCGTCCAAATAAGGAAATACCACAATACCCTGTTCTCTGATTACAGACAGAAGGGCACCGAGAACCTTTGTAAAAATTCTTGGAGCTGTAGCTAGGCCAAACGGCAGAGCCACAAACTGGTAATGCTTGTCCAGAAAAGAGAATCTCAGGAACTGATAATGATCTGGATGAATCGGAATATGCAGATATGCATCCTGTAAATCTATTGTGGACATATAATTCCCTTGCTGAACAAAAGGCAAGATAGTCCTTACAGTTACCATCTTGAACGTTGGTATCCTTACATAACGATTCAATATTTTTAGATCCAGAACTGGTCTGAAGGAATTCTCCTTCTTTGGTACAATGAAGAGATTTGAATAAAACCCCATCCCCTGTTCCTGAACTGGAACTGGCATAATTACTCCAGTCAACTCTAGATCTGAAACACAATTCAGAAATGCTTGAGCTTTTACTGGATTTACTGGGACACGGGAAAGAAAAAATCTCTTTGCAGGAGGTCTCATCTTGAAACCAATTCTGTACCCTTCTGAAACAATGTTCTGAATCCAAAGATTGTGAACAGAATTGATCCAAATTTCTTTGAAAAAACGTAACCTGCCCCCTACCAGCTGAGCTGGAATGAGGGCCGCACCTTCATGTGGACTTAGAAGCAGGCTTTGCCTTTCTGGCTGGCTTGGATTTATTCCAGATTGGAGATGGTTTCCAAACTGAAACTGCTCCTGAGGATGAAGGATCAGACTTTTGTTCTTTGTTGAAACGAAAAAGATTATTAGCCCTGTTTTTACCTTTAGATTTTTTATCCTGTGGTAAAAAAGTTCCTTTCCCACCAGTAACAGTTGAAATAATAGAATCCAACTGAGAACCAAATAATTTGTTACCCTGGAAAGAAATGGAAAGTAGAGTTGATTTAGAAGCCATATCAGCATTCCAAGTCTTAAGCCATAAAGCTCTTCTAGCTAAAATAGCTAGAGACATAAACCTGACATCAACTCTGATAATATCAAAGATGGCATCACAGATAAAATTATTAGCATGCTGAAGAATAATAATAATATCATGAGAATCATGATGTGTTACTTGTTGCGCAAAAGTTTCCAACCAAAAAGTTGAAGCTGCAGCAACATCAGCCAAAGATATAGCAGGTCTAAGAAGATTACCTGAACACAGATAAGCTTTTCTTAGAAAGGATTCAATTTTCCTATCTAAAGGATCCTTAAACGAAGTACCATCTGACGTAGGAATAGTAGTACGTTTAGCAAGGGTAGAAATAGCCCCATCAACTTTAGGGATTTTGTCCCAAAATTCTAATCTGTCAGACGGCACAGGATATAATTGCTTAAAACGTTTAGAAGGAGTAAATGAATTACCCAATTTATCCCATTCTTTGGAAATTACTGCAGAAATAGCATTAGGAACAAGAAAAACTTCTGGAATAACCACAGGAGATTTAAATACCTTATCCAAACGTTTAGAATTAGTATCAAGAGGACCAGAATCCTCTATTTCTAAAGCAATTAGAACTTCTTTAAGTAAAGAACGAATAAATTCCATTTTAAATAAATATGAAGATTTATCAGCATCAACCTCTGAGACAGAATCCTCTGAACCAGAAGAGTCATCAGAATCAGAATGATGATGTTCATTTAAAAATTCATCTGTAGGGAGAGAAGTTTTAAAAGATTTTTTACGTTTACTAGAAGGAGAAATAACAGACATAGCCTTCTTTATGGATTCAGAAACAAAATCTCTTATGTTATCAGGAACATTCTGCACCTTAGATGTTGAAGGAACTGCAACAGGCAATGGTACTTTACTAAAGGAAATATTATCTGCATTAACAAGTTTGTCATGACAATCAATACAAACAACAGCTGGAGGAATAGCTACCAAAAGTTTACAGCAGATACACTTAGCTTTGGTAGATTTAGCACTAGACAGCGATTTTCCTGTAGTATCTTCTGACTCAGATGCAACGTGAGACATCTTGCAATATGTAAGAGAAAAAACAACATATAAAGCAAAATTTATCAAATTCCTTAAATGACAGTTTCAGGAATGGGAAAAAATGCCAAAGAACAAGCTTTTAGCAACCAGAAGCAATGAAAAATGAGACTTAAATAATGTGGAGACAAAAGCGACGCCCATATTTTTTAGCGCCAAATAAGACGCCCACATTATTTGGCGCCTAAATGCTTTTGGCGCCAAAAATGACGCCACATCCGGAACGCCGAGTCCGCGCCAAGAATGACGCAATAAAATGAAGCATTTTCAGCCCCCGCGAGCCTAACAGCCCACAGGGAAAAAGAGTCAAATTTTTGAAGGTAAGAAAAAATGATTAAATCAAATGCATTATCCCAAATATGAAACTGACTGTCTGAAAAATAAGGAAAGTTGAACATTCTGAGTCAAGGCAAATAAATGTTTGAATACATATATTTAGAACTTTATAAACAAAGTGCCCAACCATAGCTTAGAGTGTCACAGAAAATAAGATTTACTTACCCCAGGACACTCATCTACATGTTTGTAGAAAGCCAAACCAGTACTGAAACGAGAATCAGCAGAGGTAATGGTATATATAAGAGTATATCGTCGATCTGAAAAGGGAGGTAAGAGATGAATCTCTACGACCGATAACAGAGAACCTATGAAATAGACCCCGTAGAAGGAGATCACTGCATTCAAATAGGCAATACTCTCCTCACATCCCTCTGACATTCACTGCACGCTGAGAGGAAAACCGGGCTCCAACTTGCTGCGGAGCGCATATCAACGTAGAATCTAGCACAAACTTACTTCACCACCTCCATCGGAGGCAAAGTTTGTAAAACTGAATTGTGGGTGTGGTGAGGGGTGTATTTGTAGGCATTTTGAGGTTTGGGAAACTTTGCCCCTCCTGGTAGGAATGTATATCCCATACGTCACTAGCTCATGGACTCTTGCTAATTACATGAAAGAAAACATTGTTTTATCTAAATTAATTGTACCCATGGACAGCGCTGCAGAAATGTTGGTGCTTTATAAATAAAGTATAATAATAATAATAATAATAATAATAAATAATAACACATAAATACATATGTATACATAAATAGACATATATGTTTATATATATATATATATATATATATATATATATATAACTGCATTTGAGCCCTTTGCAGTCAAGTAGCTGAAAACATGAAAAGTATATATAGGTATAGATATATATATATAGGAATATCTATTTATAAATGCTTATAGCATATTTCCATATGTGAAGAACATTGGAATGTGAAATATTTACAGTAAATACACAGTTAAATACTTTATTACATATGAATATTGCAATAATATATATATATATATATATATATATATATATATATATATATATATATATATATATATATATATACAGGGAGTGCAGAATTATTAGGCAAGTTGTATTTTTGAGGATTAATTTTATTATTGAACAACAACCATGTTCTCAATGAACCCAAAAAACTCATTAATATCAAAGCTGAATATTTTTGGAAGTAGTTTTTAGTTTGTTTTTAGTTATAGCTATTTTAGGGGGATATCTTTGTGTGCAGGTGACTATTACTGTGCATAATTATTAGGCAACTTAACAAAAAACAAATATATACCCATTTCAATTATTTATTTTTACCAGTGAAACCAATATAACATCTCAACATTCACAAATATACATTTCTGACATTCAAAAACAAAACAAAAAAAAATCAGTGACCAATATAGCCACCTTTCTTTGCAAGGACACTCAAAAGCCTGCCATCCATGGTTTCTGTCAGTGTTTTGATCTGTTCACCATCAACATTGCGTGCAGCAGCAACCACAGCCTCCGACACTGTTCAGAGAGGTGTACTGTTTTCCCTCCTTGTAAATCTCACATTTGATGATGGACCACAGGTTCTCAATGGGGTTCAGATCAGGTGAACAAGGAGGCCATATCATTAGATTTTCTTCTTTTATACCCTTTCTTGCCAGCCACGCTGTGGAGTACTTGGACGCGTGTGATGGAGCATTGTCCTGCATGAAAATCATGTTTTTCTTGAAGGATGCAGACTTCTTCCTGTACCACTGCTTGAAGAAGGTGTCTTCCAGAAACTGGCAGTAGGACTGGGAGTTGAGCTTGACTCCATCCTCAACCCGAAAAGGCCCCACAAGCTCATCTTTGATGATACCAGCCCAAACCAGTACTCCACCTCCACCTTGCTGGCGTCTGAGTCGGACTGGAGCTCTCTGCCCTTTACCAATCCAGCCACGGGCCCATCCATCTGGCCCATCAAAACTCGCTCTCATTTCATCAGTCCATAAAACCTTAGAAAAATCAGTCTTGAGATATTTCTTGGCCCAGTCTTGACGTTTCAGCTTGTGTGTCTTGTTCAGTGGTGGTCGTCTTTCAGCCTTTCTTACCTTGGCCATGTCTCTGAGTATTGCACACCTTGTGCTTTTGGGCACTCCAGTGATGTTGCAGCTCTGAAATATGGCCAAACTGGTGGCAAGTGGCATCTTGGCAGCTGCACGCTTGACATGGGCAGTTATTTTGCGCCTTGGTTTTTCCACATGCTTCTTGCGACCCTGTTGACTATTTTGAATGAAACGCTTGATTGTTCGATGATCACGCTTCAGAAGCTTTGCAATTTTAAGAGTGCTGCATCCCTCTGCAAGATATCTCACTATTTTTGACTTTTCTGAGCCTGTCAAGTCCTTCTTTTGACCCATTTTGCCAAAGGAAAGGAAGTTGCCTAATAATTATGCACACCTGATATAGGGTGTTGATGTCATTAGACCACACTCCTTCTCATTACAGAGATGCACATCACCTAATATGCTTAATTGGTAGTAGGCTTTCGAGCCTATACAGCTTTGAGTAAGACAACATGCATAAAGAGGATGATGTGGTCAAAATACTCATTTGCCTAATAATTCTGCACATAGTGTATTTATATATATATATATATATATATATATATATATATATGTATATATATATATATATATATATTTACATACACATATAGGTAGAGAGATATATTTTATCAAAAAAACATTATATATATATATATATATACATTTTTGTAAATATTTTATTATATCTTTTCATGTGACAACACTGAAAAAATGACACTTTGCTACAATGTAAAGTAGTGAGTGTACAGCCTGTATAACAGTGTAAATTTGCTGTCCCCTCAAAATAACTCAACACACAGCCATTAATGTCTCAACCGTTGGCAGCAAAAGTGAGTACACCCCTAAGTGGAAGGCTTTTTACTTTCCACTTGCAATTCACATGCTAGCCAATAGCATGCACTACACTCATAATCTAGTCCAATATATTTTAATAATTTTAAATAAACAAAAACAAATCAATTAATTTAACAAAATGAAAAAATATACCTCTTTATGACCTTATTCTCTTCATGAGATATAAATTAAATAAAATTTGTGATATAAAAATAAGAAAATTTCCTCTTTCTTTTCACTGCTAACATTTTTAACCTCTCTCACCATGACTATTGCAGATTGATACCCTGCAGGCTTTAGTGTTCCCATCTCTTTTTTCCTGACAGCTTTATAGTTGATATTCCACAAAACATGCTTTTTACTTTTGATAACCAAATATAGGCTAGATTACGAGTGGAGTGCTATTAATCACTCCCATTTGCGTGTTAAGTCCGCTAGAAGTAATCTTTTTATACGTGTCAGATAGTTGAAAGTAAAAAGTTTTTGCATGAGAGTTAACACGCAAAAAGCCAAACTTGGAATATTATGACCGCAAAAAAGGACAGTCTAGTCAAAATTACATGATTTTCATGATTCAGATAGGGCATGCAATTTTAAACAACTTTCCAATTTTCTTTTATCATCAAATTTGCTTTGTTTTCTTGTTATTCTTTGTTGAAAGCTAAACTAGGTAGGCTCATATGCTAATTTCTAAGCCCTTGAAGGAACCCTCTTATCTCAGTACAGCTAGAGAGCACTAATTCATGTGTGCCATATAGATAAAAATTGTGCTCATTCTCGTGGAGTTATTTATGAGGCAGCACTGATTGGCTAAAACACATCTGTCAAAGAACTGAGATAAGGGGCAGTCTGCAGAGGCTTCGATACAAGGTCATCACAAAGGTAAAAAAATATATTAATATAACCGTGTTGGTTATGCAAACTGGGGAACGGGTAATAAAGGGATTATCTATCTTTTAAAACAATAAAAAATTGTCCCTTTAATGTATTCCCCCTCAGACTTTAATGGAGCACAAAAAGTGTAAAAAAAACTAACACCCAACATGTCATGGCCAAAAATATTGGTACCCCTGCATTTCTGTCAGATAATGCACCACTTCACCCAGAAAAATGTTGCAATTACAAATATTTAGACATTCATGTTTATTTCTTTTGTTTGTATTGGTATGACACAAAAAAGTGTTGAAAAAAACCCAAATCCATGCAAAACTCCAAAAATGGACTGGACAAAATTATTGGCAACCCCTAATATAATATTTTGTAGCACACACAATTTCGGACAACTCTTCTTTCGCCAACTGCTCCAGGTCTCTCAGATTGGAAGGGTTCCTTTTCCCAACTTCTGTTTTGATAACTGAAATAAATCCCTTCCTATAACCATCAATGAGTTTCTCTACTGGAATTTTGGACCATTCTTCTTTCGCCAACTACTCCAGGTCTCAGATTGGAAGGGTTCCTTTAACCAACTGCTGTTTTGAGATCTATCCATGGGTGCTCTATGGGATTGAGATCTGGACTCATTGCTGGTCAGTTCAGTACTCTCCATCGCTTTTCTCAAACCATTTCTGGGTGCTTTTTGACATGTGCTTTGGGTCATTGTCCTGCTGTAAGACCCATGACCTCTGATGGAGACCCAACTTTCTGACACTGGGCCCTACATTGCACCACGGAATTCTTTGGTAGTCTTTAGATTTCATAATGACATTCACACAGTCAAGGCATTTAGTGCCTGAAGCAGCAAAGCAACACCCAAAACATCATTGAACCTCCACTATGTTTGACTGTAGGGACTGAATTCTTTTCTTTAAAAGCCGCATTTCTTTTCCTGAAAACAGTAGAATGATGGACTTTACCAAAAGCTGTAATTTTGATTTGTCTGTCCATAGCACATTCTCCCAAAAATATTTTGGCTTCCTCAGGTAAGTTTTGGCAAACTCTAATCTGTATATTTTTAAGTTTGTGAGAGTGAGCAGTGGGGTCCTCATTGGTCTGCTACCTTAGCATCCCTTTTCATTCAGATGGCGAAGTATAGTGAAAGCTTACACATTTGTACCCTGTGCATGAAAGTCAGCTTGAATTTTTCTGGAAGTTGATAGAGGTTCTGTATCCACCATTCTAACAATCCTTCATTGCGATCTTTGATCAATTTTTCTCTTTCGTCCATGTCCAGAGAGATTAGCTACAATGCCATGGGCTGTAAACTTCTTGACAATGTTGCGCACAGTGGACTTGAGATTGTCCATGCTTTTCCACAATTTTTGTTCTCAAATCCTCAGACAATTCTTTGCTGATCTTTCTCTTCTCCATGCTCAGTGTGGCACAGAGAAACACAACAGAAAGTTTGAGTCATTTTTTCACCATTTTAACTGGTTGCCAGTGTGATTTCTATATTGTCAGCACCTGTTAATTGATACAGGTGAATTTAATTACAAATTACAGGAGCATCACAAACTTGAACTACAATAATTTCTTACAATTTTGAGAAGGTGCCAATCATTGTGTCCAGTCCATTTTTGGAGTTTTGTGTGGAATGTGTTAGAAATGGATTTTTTTCTTCACTTTTTTGTGTCATACTAATACAAACACAAGAAATAAACATGAGAATGCCTAAACATTTGTAATTGCAACAATTTTCTGGGTGAAGTGGTGCATTATCTGACAGAAATGCAGGAGTGCCAATATTTTTTGGCCATGACTGTATAATGTATAGATATATACATATATATATATATATATATATATATATATATATATATATCCTATATAATAATTGGCCAAGTATGTTTGTCAGATGCAGTCATGCGCAGTAGAGACTGCATGTGACAAACATACTGGCCTTCAGCTGCAGAGTAGTGCGCACTGCTGAAGCTGCCATGATGGGGCGTGGCCGGCGGGCGTGACAGGCATGATGAGGGGGCATGGCCAGTGGACGTGATGAGGGGGCGTGGCTGGCGGGCGTAACAATGGGCATGGCCTTGCAGGAGCACGCGGTA
The DNA here is from genome assembly GCF_027579735.1 of Bombina bombina. Classification (NCBI taxonomy): domain Eukaryota; kingdom Metazoa; phylum Chordata; class Amphibia; order Anura; family Bombinatoridae; genus Bombina; species Bombina bombina. The sequence goes on along the minus strand of NC_069500.1, from coordinate 1,047,781,077 downwards.
GGGGCGTGGCCGGCGGGAGAGACCAAAACAGAGGAAGGAAGGAAAGAAAGAAAGCGAGCAGAAGAGGGGGGAAGAGCAAAAGAGGGAGAGAGAGCGCAAAAGAGTGGGAGAGAAAGAGGGGGAGAGAGAGGGGGGAGAGAGAGCTCAAAAGATAGGGGGGAGAGAGAGAGCTCAAAAGAGAGGGGGGAGAGAGAGTGCAAAAGAGGGAGAGAGAGCACAAAAGAGGGAGAGAGAGAGAGCGCAAAAGAGAGGGGGAGAGAGAGCAAGATAGGGGGAGAGAGCGCAAGAGAGGGGGAGAGCGCAAAAGAGGGGGAGAGAGAGCGCACAAAAGAGGGGGACAGAGAGAGCTCAAAAGAGAGGGGGGAGAGAGAGCACAAAAGAGAGGGGGAGAGAGAGTGCAAAAGAGAGGGGGGGAGAGTTTAAAAGAGAGCGCAAAAGAGGGGGGAGAATCGCAAAAGAGAAGGGGAAGACAGAGTGCAAAAGAGGGAGAGAGCAAGAGAGGGAGAGAGAGAGCGCAAAAGAGAGGGGGAGAGAGCACAAAAGAGAGGGGGAGAGAGTGCAAAAAAGAGGGGGAGAGAGCACAAAAAAGAGGGGGGGAGAGCGCAAGGGGGAGAAAGCACAAAAGAGAGGGGGAGAGAGAGCGCAAAAAAAGAGGGGGAGAGAGCGCAAAAAAGAGGGGGGAGAGAGCGCGAAAAAGAGGGGGGAGAGAGCGCAAAAGAGTGGGGGGAGAGAGAGAGCTCAAAAGAGAGGGGGGGAGAGAGAGCTCAAAAGAGAGGGGGGGGGAGAGAGAGCTCAAAAGAGAGGGGGAGAGAGAGTTTAAAAGAGAGGGGGGAGAGAGAGTGCACAAAAGAGGGGGAGAGAGTGTGCAAAAGAGAGGGGGAGAGAGTGCAAAAGAGAAGGGGGAGAGAGCGCAAAAGAGGGGAAGAGAGAGTGCAAAAGAGGGTAAGAGAGAGCAAAAGAGAGGGGGAGAGAGAGAGCAAAAGAGAGGGGAAGAGAGAGCAAAAGAGAGGGGGGAGAGAGAGCAAAAGAGAGGGGGAGAGAGAGCAAAAGAGAGGGGGGAGAGAGAGAGAGCGTAAAAGAGGGGGGAGAGAGAGAGCAAAAGAGGGGGGAGAGAGAGCAAAAGAGGGGGGAGAGAGAGAGCAAAAGAGGGGGAGAGAGCAAAATAGGGGAGAGAGAGAGCAAAAGAGGGGGGAGAGAGCAAAATAGGGGGGAGAGAGAGCAAGAGGGGGGAGAGAGCAGATGAGGGGGGAAGAGAGGGAGCGAGCAAAAGAGGGGAGAGAGAGCAAAAGAGGTGGGAGAGAGAAAACAAAAGAGGGGGGAGAGAGAGCAGAAGAGGGGAGAGAGAGAGCAAAAAAGGGGAGAGAGAGAGAAAAAGAGGGGGGAGAGTGCAAAATAAGGGGGAGAGAGAGAACTCAAAAGAGAGGGGGGAGAGAGAGAGAGCACAAAAGAGAGGGGGAGAGAGCGCAAAAGAGGGGAAGAGAGAGTGCAAAAGAGGGTAAGAGAGAGCAAAAGAGAGGGGGAGAGAGAGAGCAAAAGAGAGGGTAAGAGAGAGCAAAAGAGAGGGGGGAGAGAGAGCAAAAGAGAGGGGGAGAGAGAGCAAAAGAGAGGGGGGAGAGAGAGAGAGCGCAAAAGAGGGGGGAGAGAGAGAGAGCAAAAGAGGGGGGAGGGAGAGAGCAAAAGAGGGGGGGAGAGAGAAAGCAAAAGAGGGGGGAGAGAGCAAAATAGGGGAGAGAGAGAGCAAAAGAGGGGGGAGAGAGCAAAATAGGGGGGAGAGAGAGCAAAAGAGGGCGAGAGAGAGCAAGAGGGGGGAGAGAGCAGATGAGGGGGGAAGAGAGGGAGCGAGCAAAAGAGGGGAGAGAGAGCAAAAGAGGTGGGAGAGAGAGAGCAAAAGAGGGGGAAAAGAGAGCACAAAAGGGGAGAGAGAGAGCAAAAAAGGGGAGAGAGAGAGCAAAAGAGGGGGGAGAGTGCAAAATAAGGGGGAGAGAGAGAACTCAAAAGAGAGGGGGAGAGAGAGCGCAAAAGAGAGGGGAGAGAGAGAGGGAGCAAGGGTTGGAACCGCGGTACCTAAAAAATTGGCCCGTGTACACGGGCTTTAGGACTAGTATATATAAATATAGGAATATCTATTTAACAATACTTAAAACATATTCCCTATGTGAAGAACATTGAAATGGGAAATGTTTACAAGAAATACATAGTTAAACACTTTATTAAAAATTAATATCACATAAATATGATTTTACATGCTTTCAGCCACTTGACTGCAAAGGGCTCCAATGCAATGTATACATATGTATTTATGTGTTTATATGTGTATATACACTCACTGGCCACTTTATTAGGTACACCTTGCTAGTACCGGATTGGACCCCCTTTTGCCTTCAGACCTCCCTTAATTCTTTGTGGCATAGATTCAAAAAGGTGTTGGAAACATTCCTCAGAGATTTTGGTCCATATTGACATGATAGCATCACGCAGTTGCTGCAGATTTGTCGACTGCACATCTATGATGTGAATCTCCCGTTCCACCACATCCCAAAGGTGCTCTATTGGATTTAGATCTGGTGACTGTGGAGGTCATTGGAGTACAGTAAACTAATTGTCAAGTTCAAGAAACCAGTTTGAGATGATTTGAGCTTTCCATCAGAAGATGGGTACACTGTAGTCATAAAGGGATGGACATGGTCAGCAACAATTCTAAGGTAGGCAGTGACATTTAAACGATGCTTAATTGGTACTAAGGGTCCCAAATTGTGCATAGAAAATATCCCCCACACCATTACACCCCTACCACCAGCCTGAACCGTTTATACAAGTCAGGATGGATCCATGCTTTCATGTTGTTTATGCCAAATTCTGACCCTACCATCTGAATGTCGCAGCTTAAATTGAGACTCATCATACCAGGCAATGTTTTTCCAATCTTCTATTGTCTGATTTTGGTGAACCTGTTTGAGTTGTAGCCTCAGTTTCCTGTTCTTAGCTGACATGAGTAGCACCCGGTGTGGTCTTTGCTGCTGTAGCCCATCTGCTTCAAGGTTGGACATGTTGTGCATTCAGAGATGTTATCCTGCATACCTTGGTTGTAACAAGTAGTTATTTGAGTTACTGTTGCCTTCCTATCATCTCGAACCAGTCTGCCCATTCTCATCTGACCTCTTACATCAACAAGGCATTGTTGTCCACACAACTGCCACTCACTGGATATTTTCTCTTTATTGGACCATTATCTGTAAACCCTAGAGATGGTTGTGCCGGAAAATCCCAGTAGATCAGCAGTTTTTTTAAATACTCAGACTAGCCCGTCTGGCACCAACAACCATGCCACGTTCAAAGTCACTTAAATCCCCTTTCTTTCACATTCTGATGCTCAGTTTGAACATTAGCAAATTGTCTTCACCACGTCTAGATGCCTAAATGCATTGAGTTGCTGCCATGTGATTGGCTGAATAAACATATAAATAGATCTGTACACATATTTATACACACACATATATATTTATATATATATATACATACATATACATATTTAGACATGAATATGTATGTATCTGTATGTCAAAGCCCTTTGCAGCCCATTTTTCTAACACCTGAAACCTCATATCTTTGAGCCCTTATAACTTTTTTATGCAATTTTGTTTTTAATCATTTTTATTAGATAGTGTTATTATGAATGTAACTGTTTTTTAAATATAATTTTAAAGTGCTTTGTGCGATTTTTTAGTTGAGTGTAACAGTTAATCAGAGCTCTGAAGTTGCACTATCCTAAAGCGCATTAAATTCATTTGCGCCCAAGTGAAGGTGCTTACTTTCAACCTGTAATACGCACGCTACTACAGACACATACAAAGAGCTGCTATAAACCCCTTTTTTCTTGTGTGCCTCATTTAGCGCACCACTCGTAATCTAGCTCTAAATAAGTATAATTGTGTTATTTTATTTGAAACAATGAAGTATCAAAGTTTAAAAAATAAAAGTGACATAAAGGGACAATCTACACAAATATTGTTAATGTTTAAAAAGATAGATAATGCCTTTACTACCCACTCCCCAGCTTTGCACAACTAACATTGCAAGATTAATATACTTTATAACATTTAAACCTCTAAATTTCTGCCTGTTTCAAATGCTCTATTGAAAGCCACTTAATCACATGCTTTTGTATTTGCTTTTCACAACAGGAGACTGATAGTTCATGTGGGCCATATACTGTAGATAGCAATATGTTCATGCCCGGGAAGCTATTTAAGAGTTAGCACAATACAGTACTAAATGCAACTCAATAGATTTTAAATAGTCACAGTCATGTGATCAGGGGGCTGTCAGAAGATGCTTAGATACAAGGTAATCACAGAGGTAAAAAGTATATTAATATAACTGTGTTGGTTGTGTAAAACTGGGGAATGGGTAATAAACAGATTATCTATCTTTTAAAACAATAAACATTCTATTGAGACTGTCTTTTTAAAGACATGTGATACTATTCACAGATCATACATTTTCTAAAGAATTCCAAGCAGAAAAAATACATTTTCTTCACATTCCTCCCATTTCAGTTGACAATGACAGCATTGAATGACTATAACAGACTGTTTAAGTGAAAACCATGAAATAATGGCAGAAGGATAGAAAAGTTAAGGAAAGTTAAAGTAATGCAAAAATTATGAAAAATAGAATTGGAAAATAGATTTTTTTTTTAATTATTTTTAAACAAGAGAGAGAGGGAGAGAGAGCAAGAGACCAGTAGAGTACAGGTCAGCAGGTCAAAGCTGAGTGTACAGCAAGATTCTGCACTATCAAATGTCAGGGAAATTTATAACAGTCAATATCAATAACTGCAGACACTCTTCCTACAAAGAATAATTTATTTTTATTGGTTCCTCTGTGTGCCTTGTAAGAGGACTAACACACTGTAGCAACTTGTAAATCCTAATGACCAAGGACATTCTCAGGGACACAACTTTCCTGTGACAGAGGTGTCAGTTTCCACCCTATTCAATAGGTCTAGACAAGGATGTTCTCATTGCCCTCTAGCATAAATTCTAAATATTGAATTAGTGAATTGAGTAATCAATAAATCTTACAAAGTAGATAGGAAGAATAGATAACATAATTTTACTTAAAGGGACATAATACTCATATGCTAAATCACTTGAAAATGATGCAGCATAACTGTAAAAAGCTGACAGGAAAATATCACCTGAGCATCTCTACGTAAAAAAGGAAGATATTTTACCTCACAATCTCCTCAGCTCAGCAGAGTAATTTCTGTGTAGAAAGTTATACTCAGCTGCTCCCAGCTGCAGGTAAAAAAATAAAAAAATTAAGAAATGAACAGCAGCCAGTCAGCATCAGCAGTGCTGAGGTCATGAACTCTTTTACTGTGATCTCATGAGATTTGACTTAACTCTCATGAGATTTCATTGTAAACTTTCCTAAACTGAATAGGGAAATAATATGAGTGTGCACGAGGCTCATCCTTTCAGCTGTCCCAGGACAGACACACTAAAATACTGCTTAGAAATCCTTTAAAATGGGATGTGGCTACTGAGGAACTTTTGAGGTAAAATATCTTTCTTTTTTACATAGAGATGTTCAGGTGATATTTTCTAGTCAGCTTTTTACAGCTATGCTGCATCACGTTCAAGTGTTTAAACATTTGGGAATTATGACCCTTTAATGTAGATTGTGTCATAGTGTATTTAATATATTTAACCATTCTACAAAAATAACTTATAATAGTATAATTTGAATATAGAATAACCAAACATTAGAGCAGTTAGGGATATCTACCAGAAAAAAAAATGTACTTCGCTATTTTAATGGAAATAAATTCCAGTTATATATTTTTGCTTCATTACTAGAGGCATATACCATTTAATTAACAAAACAACTAAGAATTTATAATGAGTATGGGATTTTCCCAAAACATGTTACTAAACATGCACAGCCATGGACAAACCTGTACATCTGTGAAATGTTGCAAGATTTTTACATGCAGATGAATGGGAATTCATTTAAATTAGGTCTCTAATACACTTGCATCCAATTAGATTTTGTCCCCTCAATTATGACTTCTCATAGGCCATATTAACTTTGAGGTTACCAACTTTTACTAAGGTTCAAAAACCTGTTTAGTGCATATGTTACAGTTAAAGTGCAGAAATCAGTTAATGTGCACATTACCTAGTTAATCTGCAGATTAACTAGGGTGATCAGTTAAAGTGCAGACAAATTGTTTCATTTCTCACATTACCTACTAGGCACTAGTTAAAGTGCAAAAAAAAAGCAATTTAGCTTTTTAGAAAAGTTTGTTTTGCGGTTTGTTTCTCTCATGTAAACTGTTTATTGAAAAAGAAGCTGAAGAATGTAATAAATAAAGAACAGAATGTTCCGATTTCGGCCGAGGGCAGATACGCTCCAGAGTACTCTGTTCTAATCAGATCCTCGGGCGCCGCAACTGCCTCTGGGAACCTTACCATGGGGCGCAGCCCGCACGTCTTGAAATTCTCTGTCTGGGAAATTATCTATCTATCAAATCTATATTAAATAGATAGATTTAATAGATAGATAGATTATTTCCCAGACAGAGAATTTCAAGACGTGTGGGCTGAGACCCATGGTAAGGTTCCCAGAGGCAGTTGCGGTGCCCGAGGCTCTGATTAGAACAGAGCACTCTGGAGCGTATCTGCCCTCGGCCGAAATAGGAACATTCTGTTAACAATTCCCCATGTAGCTTCAAGTTAGTCCAGAAATGTCCCATACATTTATATCAACGCTGCCAAGCACATTTCCTTATATTGTTTAGTGGTACTAAGATCCCCTCTTTAAGTGTGCCTTTATTTACCACACTTTATACCCAGAGAAAATGTGTCAGCCGTACCACCTCAGAATTATTGTACTCTGTGAGCACGTCACTTGCGGTATCCTTTCCAGCTTTTTTTTGTGTATCGTAGCAGCCAAGGAAGCGGATAACAGTAGCCAGTCTCCTGCGCTCAGCTGCCTTAAGCTCAGTATTATGCTTGTGTTTCCTGCTATCTCACTTCTTAGCATAGACTGTCAGGCAGAATGTGGTATAGCCGCAGGCCAATAACGGCCAAGAAGATGTTCCAGCTCGGGTGAGAATGATTTCACCTCAGGTTGCTCAACAGAAAAACAGCAAGATTCCGAGGGCTATGCAGGTGTATCAAACCTCCACCCCTCTCAAAAATATGCACTTTAATGACACTGAAGCCGTTAATGTGCACATTACCTAGTTAAAGTGCGGATTCCGCACTTTAACTGAGCAAATCAGTTAATCTGCAGATTACCTAGGTAATATGCACATTAACTGATTCCGCACTTTAGCAGTAACACATATACACTGCACACACCTACAAGTTACCCAAGAGCATGAAAAGTGCTTATGATCTGAATTTTGCATTAAAAAAATCAGGTGGCTTGATCACATATGTTGTGTAATTTTCAGCGTAACTGCTGAAACCCTTGTCGCCCGTAAGTTCACCTTGCACATTGGGTGAATTACATAACACACGCTGCTATATGATATACTGGCAAAAGTAGGTCAAAGTAGCAAGGTTCAGAAATATGCGCAACTACACATTTCTGGCGTCGCCAGTAATTTACGCCAGTATATTGCACATGTAAGTTAAAAATAAAGAGTAGGGGTTTTTTTTATGTTGAATTCACACGTAAAAGTTGAAACTGAAAGAAATGAATAAACCGACATTGTGGGTATTCAGGGTGTGCATTGTCTTTCAGGTGTTTTAAGGCTGCAGGTGAGAGGTTGTGCTGTTTGTTTCTGGTTTGACACAATTGCAGAGGGCAGATACTGGTTTGATTAATTTAGTGGCCAGGAAAGGTTTAACTTTTTGATATGTGTGGCTCAATTGTATGTGAGTGCACATGCGTTAGGTGTTTGTTAAGCCTTCCAGAGATTTATGCTGCTTTTTTACCGTGCACAAGGGTTACTGCACCTGACTAACGCCTAGATTTAGAGTTTTGCGGCCGCCGTAAAAACCAGCGTAAAGAGCTCCTAACGCTGCTTTTAACCGCCCGCTGGTATTTAGAGTTTCCTTACCGACACTCAAAATATTTCTAACGCCGAAATCATTACCGACAACCCAGACCCAGGAGTTAACATCTAACGCAAAAAAAAAAAAATCCACGAAACACAAAACAAATATTGCACAAAGTACACTTACACTCATACAAACACTACACTATATTTATTTTTCCTTTTTCATATTTTCACGTCAAAATAGAAAGGATCAAAGTTACGAGATCTCGGGTGTTTGAGAAAAAAAACCAACACAAAGCCATTTTGCCATTGACTTACATTGACAGACGGGAACAGACACTCATATAGCTACATATAACTATAAAAAATAATTGGAACATTTTAGGATTCACAAACAGTAGACAATTGTAAACACCTCTCATTTACCTTTATTATAGCATTTCATTTATTCAACTCATATGCTTGCAGCAACAGCATAGCTACATAGTCTTAACACATGATCACTCATGGATGCACATACATTACTTTCAGCATTCACTCATACATGTGCATTCATATGATGGGGGAAAAACACATTAGATTCTCTCTATGAATCAGAAAACATAAAATAGGGATTTTACTGTCCCTTTAACATCACAATTTACTCAGAATAAACCATTAGGAATTATGTACAATAAGAACATCATTAGAACAGATTACAGCTGTCACTTTTTGGGAAGGAACAACAATGCTAGACCGCTTTATAGAAGTCAGCATATGTGGGAGACAATCACAATACATACGTATAGATGTACATAACACGCATCACGCAACCACAAAGCACACATTTATATTTTAATCAGCACACAATAACAATGTAGTAAAATACAACAACACAATGAGGATTTCATAACTACACAGGCAGGTTGATAATATGATGATGTCATTAGAAGATTCAACCATACACATTAAAGCTTTAGGACTGTACCGCCCCTTTCAGAACTTTAGCACTCAATACTACAATACTACATATATGTAAACAACAGTTTGGAACATCATTGTTATGGCGATTTTAAAGGGATGCGTACTGAATATTGTCAGCTTGCAAATCACTTATATATACAACATTATAGATGTCAGCCGGAAGATCTTCAGTATTATTGCGATTTTAAAGGGACGCGTACAATATTGACAGCTCGCAAATCACTTATATATACAATACTACAGATGCTTCCGGAAGTTCTGAATTATTAGTGTGATTTTAATGGGACGCGTAGAATATTCACATCTCGCAAATCACTTATATATACAATACTACAGATGACAGCCGGAAGTTCGGAATTATTAGTGCGATTTTAATGGGACGCGTTCAATATTGACATCTCGCCAATCACTTATATATACAATACTACAAATGACAGCCGGAAGATCTGAATTATTAGTGCAATTTTAATGGGACGCGTACAATATTGACATCTCGCAAATCACTTATATATACAATACTACAGATGACAGCTGTTACTTTATCGTTTACAAACAATATTGCAGCAATATTGATCCATCAGATTCTATGCCATTATACACAACTATGAACTTTGATTCATGTTAGCGTGGACATGTGCTTTTTACTATAAGATCGCGTTTAATAAATATTTATTACGCATATGAACAAACATTACGAAGATGCACTGTATGTGTTACATTTTACACTTTCACATTGAGATTCATTGGGGGAAACAACATTTCAGCAAACACCTAAATAAAACGCCCACTTTGAAAGCATTCGCTCCGCTCACATACAAACAAGTGAATACAATCAGCAATCATTACGAACTCACTACCATTGGACTAATTGCACTATAAATCCCCCAAACAACATGGCCGCATCCCTTGTGATCGACATTGTATCAATTTGCTTCTGTGTTTTTGCATACCTTGTTACTCCTTGTGTTGTGTTTGTTCTGCTGTTTGCCTTTGTGCTGCTAAGCTTGGCAAATATGGATGACGATCTGATAGATGCTGCTGGTGGTGCTGTTGCCGAAGTAGTGGTTAATAGAATCAGGCGGGCTCAGCGGCTCCAAGAGAGACAAAGGGCTCGTTTGGTTAGAGGTCCTCGTGTCTACAGGGCGAGACCCACCTTGGAACACATGAGTGACTTCAAGGTTTATGACAAGTATAGGCTCAATCGCGAACAGCTCATTGGCCTTTACAATGTTCTTAGAACTCATCTGGAGCCACGTATACGAATAAGGACTGCTGTCCCTGGCATCACTAAGATGCTAAGTTGTATATACGTCCTGGCCTCCAGGAGTTTTCAATCAGGAGAGATGTACATGCATGGCCTGGCTCAAGGTACATTCTCGGTGGTGTTTGATCACTTTCTGGATGCCATGGTATGTATCAGTAAGCATTACATAGGATTCCCTCAGAATGATGGTTATTGGAGGCGCCTGAAGAGGGAATTCTTTGTAATAGCTGAATTGCCCAATGTCTTGGGAGCAATAGATTGCACCCACATTGCGCTGCGTGCTCTAGCCGATGACTTGCCCTTCCGAAATTGCAAACATTTCTATAGCCTCAACATGCAGTATGTTTGTGATGCACAGATGCGGATTATGCAGGTGTGTGCGAATTTCGTCGGGGCTTGTCATGATGCCCGCATCCTCTCTCTGTCGTCCCTGTGGTGGCAGTTTGAGGAAAGACAATTTCCCCCTGGGTATCTCGTTGGTGAGTATTTGTGCACAACATGGTTAATTAGTTAGACAATAACCACTGTAGTCTTAAAAAAAAAGTTGTTTGGGTAATGTTCAAAATGTGCATCTCTAGGATGCAATTTAACCATTTAATTGTCTTTCCGCAAATATCTAGTTTTAGCTCAAAACAGATATGTAGCATGTTCTAGCTTAAATGGCCAGATCAAAAATGCAATTTAACCATTTTGTTTTTATTTTAGCAAAGGTCTGGTTTATGAGAAATACGCATAAGTAGCATGTCTTAAATGAAATGGGAAGATAGAGAATGCAATTTAGCCATGTCATTGTCTCTTTATGCAAATGTCTAGTTTTAGCTAGTGATGTCGCAAACTTGAAATTTTCCATTCGCGAACAGCAAACGCGAACGTCCACAAATGTTCGCGAACGAGCGTACAGGGCGAACCGCCATAGACTTCAATAGGCAGGTGAACTTTAAAACCCACAGGGACTCTTTCTGGCCACAATAGTGATGGAAAAGTTGTTTCAAAGGGAATAACACCAGGACTGTGGCATGCCGGAGGGGGATCCATGGCAAAACTCCCACGGAAAATTACATAGTTGATGCAGAGTCTGGTTTTAATCCATAAAGGGCAGAAATCACCTAACATTCCTAAATTGTTTGGAATAACGTGCTTTAAAACATCAGGTATGATGTTGTATAGATCAGGTAGTGTAAGGGTTACGCCCGCTTCACAATGACAGACCAAACTCCCCGTTTAATGCACAGCAAACAACCACAAACAGTCCATTTGCACAACTGCAAACTCCCCATTTGCACAAGGTTGGATACCAAGCAAGCCATGTCCCGTTCCTTGTCTTCACTGATGTCATTGAACGTCTCTTCCTCCACTCAGCCACGTACATCACCAAGGGTCCCCGAAAGGTGACAACAAGCCCCCTGGGACGCCTGCTGTGTTTGGTCTTCCACCTCCTCAAAGCCACCTTCCTCCTCTTACTCCTCTTCTTCAGATTCCTCTCTCTGCGTTGCCTCTCTCTGTGTTATTATAAGGTGTGTTAAGTAGTACTATTCCTATCAGTTTAATCCCTGTTGCGTCCCCTATCAGGGGACGTGTATATGGCATTGATTTTAGGAACCGGGAGATGGAAAAAGATGCTTGATCGGTCCTCCTACTTCATATTTGGGTCACTGCGCGTGCAATCGTGGTCGGACTTTTAGCCGACGGACATTTGGCCGAAACACAAGTGGCTGTCAGATAACAGTCCGGCCACGAGATGGATAGATTTTATAGATAGATAGATAGATAGATACATAGATTAGATAGATAGATCAATAGATGCAATAGATACATTTGATAGATACGATAGATAGATAGATAGATTTGATAGATAAATAGATAGATTTGATAGATAGATAATTTCCCAGACAGAGAATTACAAGACGTGCAGTCTGTGACCCATGGTAAGGTTCCCAGAGGCAGTTGCGGCGCCAGGGGACGTGTATATGGCATGGATTTTAGGAACCGGGAGATGGGAAAAGATGCTTGGTTGGTCCTCCTACTTCAAATTTGGGGCACTATGCGTGCAATCTAATGTGCCACCAGATAGGAGTGGTGTGTTAAGTAGTACTATTCCTATCAGTTTAATTCCTGTTACGTGCCTTTTTTTTGGTTTGGTTTTTGAAGCCACAGTGCAGCACCAGAGGCCAGAAAAATTTGTCATGTACACATGCCTGAAAAATTTGGTATTGTTGCAGCCGCTGCTGTAGCAGCAGCCAGAAAAATTGATGCTTGTTTCCCAGGCAGAAAGTGCCCTAAAACATTGCGGCTTGAACCCTAGTTGGTGGCGGATAAGTCACGCAAGTCATCCGGCATTCGAAGATAAAATACAGCAGCGTGTGGACCATTTTTAGCCCAAGGCAGCTCATCTCATCAGGCCTTTTTACTCATATGTATCGCCCAATGTCTGTCCCTTCGGGATCCATCCCTCATTCATCTTAATAAAGGTGAGGTAATCTAGACTTTTTTGACCTAGGCGACTTCTCTTCTCAGTGACAATATCTCCTGCTGCACTGAAGGTCCTTTCTGACAGGACACTTGAAGTGGGGCAGGCCAGAAGTTCTATTGCAAATTGGGATAGCTCAGGCCACAGGTCAAGCCTGCACACCCAGTAGTCAAGGGGTTCATCGCTCCTCAGAGTGTCGAGATCTGCAGTTAAGGCAAGGTAGTCTGCTACCTGTCGGTCGAGTCGTTCTCTGAGGGTGGACCACGAAGGGCTGTGGTGATGCATAGGACTTAAAAAGCTCTGCATGTCCTCCATCAACAACACGTCTGTAAAGCGTCCTGTCCTTGCCGGAGTGGTCGTGTGAGTCGGAGGATTACTTTCACCTCTTCCCCTGTTAGATTCCCGTTGTGCTGTGACATCACCCTTACACGCTGTGTAAAGCATACTTTTTAATTTATATTGGAACTGTTGCATCCTTTTCGACTTGCGGTAATTCGGTAACATTTCAGGCACTTTATGCTTATAATGGGGGTCTAGTAGCGTGGACACCCAGTACAGGTCGTTCTCCTTCAGTTTTTTTATATGAGGGTCCCTCAACAGGCACGACAGCATGAAAGACCCCCTTTGCACAAGGTTGGATGCCGAGCTACTCATGTCCCGTTTCTCATCCTCAGTGATCTCACTGAAGGTATCTTCTTCCCCACAGCCACGTACAACACCACGGGTACCAGATAGGTGACAACGAGCACCCTGGGATGCCTGTTGTGGTTGGTCTTCCTCCTCCTCCTCAAAGCCACATTCCTCCTCTGACTCCTCTTCCTCACAATCCTCTTCCAGCGTGGCTGCTGGTCCAGCAAGCGATGCTGATAAGGCTGTTTCTGGTGGTGACCACAACTCTTCCTCTTCCTCTTCACTCTCATCTATGGCCTGATCCAGCACTCTTCGCAGGGCATGCTCCAGAAAGAAAACAAATGGTATGATGTCGCTGATGGTGCCTTCGGTGCGACTGACTAGGTTTGTCACCTCCTCAAAAGGACGCATGAGCCTACAGGCATTGCGCATGAGCGTCCAGTAACGTGGCAAAAAAATTCCCAGCTATTAATGGCAGCTTGGAGTTTGTGTGCTGCTTGTACTCCTGTGTTGATCCCATAGGCGTTTGTGATGTGCGATCATGTGCCTTTGCAAAGCAGTTGTACCTAGGTGGGTGTTGGACTTCCCACGACTCAGTTTCTTTTGGCACAGGTTGCAAATGGCATTGCTGTTGTCAGAGGCAGACACACAAAAAAAATGTCACACTGCTGAGCTCTGCGATGACGGAATTCTGGTGGTAGCAACAGCATGCGTTGATTGGCGTGCTGTCTGGCTGACCCCAGGTGCCGATGCATTCTGTCTGACTGCTCCTTGCGACAACCTCCCCCTGCTTCCATCTCATCTCCTCCTCCTCCTCTCTGTCTCCCAATCTGAACTTTCCCCCTGTTCTTCTTCTCTTCTAGCGGGCACCCACGTGACATCCACGGACGCATCATCATTATCAACCACTTCACTTGTATCTGACAAATCAACAAAGGAAACAGCAGCATGTACAACACCATCATCATCACACTGTATGTCCATGTCTGTAATGCTGCCTGACTGAGACATATCACTGTTATCTACATCCTCTGTCAATGATGGTTGCGCATCACTCATTTCTTCCAACTGATGTGTAAATAACTCCTCTGACAGATCAAGTGAAGCGGCTGTGGTGCTAGTGTTGGTGGTGGTGGCAGGCGGGCGAGTGGTAACTTGAGAGGTGCCCGAAGATAAGCTGGAGGAGGATGGTGCATCAAGGTTCGGAGCAGAAGCTATAGAAGATTGGGTGTCCTGTGATAAAAAGTCAACTATGTCCTCAGAACTTTTCGAGTTCATGGGACGTGGCCTCTGAACACTGGGCATTATTCTAGGGCCAAAGGGAATCACAGCACCACGACCACGACGGCACCTGCGGGGTGGCCTGCCTCTGCCTGTCATTTTTTTTTAAATGTACACTTACACTACTATTAAACAAGATATGAGTGGTGCCACTGGGCAAGTGGGCACAGTATATGCTGTGAGCCTGACACAAAAAAGCAGACTGATGTTTCACAGTCCAAAAAGTTTTTTTTGTTTTAAATGTACACTTACACTACTATTAAACAAGATATGAGTGGTGCCACTGGACAAGTGGGCACAGTATACACTGTGAGCCTGACACACAAAAAGCAGACTGATGTTTCACAGTCCAAAAATGTTTTTGTTTTTTTTAAATTTACACTTACACTACTATTAAACAAGATATGAGTGGTGGCACTGGGCAAGTGGGCACAGTATATGCTGTGAGCCTGACACAAAAAAGCAGACTGATGTTTCACAGTCCAAAAAGTTTTTTTTTTTAAATGTACACTTACACTACTATTATACAAGATATGAGTGGTGGCACTGGGTAAGTGGGCACAGTATACGCTGTGAGCCTGACACAAAAAAGCAGACTGATGTTTCACAGTCCAAAATGGTTTTTTTTTTAAATGTACACTTACACTACTATTAAACAAGATATGAGTGGTGGCACTGGGCAAGTGGGCACAGTATACACTGTGAGCCTGACACAAAAAAGCAGACTGATGTTTCACAGTCCAATTTTTTTTTATTTTTAATTTACACTACTGTTACACCAGATATGAGTGGTGGCACTGGGCAAGTGGGCACAGTATACGCTGTGAGCCTGGCACACATGCTGGCAGGCAGAAAACTGCAATTAGATTACACTAGCAGACTGATGTTTCACAGTTGAAAAAGTTTTTTTTTTTAATTTACACTACTGTTACAACAGATATGAGTGGTGGCACTGGGCAAGTGGGCCTGGCACACATGTTGGCAGGCAGGCAACTGCATTTAGATTACACAAGCAGACTGATGTTTCACATTCAAAAAAGTTGTTGTTTTTTAAATTTACACTACTGTTACACCAGATATGAGTGGTGGCACTGGGCAAGTGGCTTGGCAGGCAGGCAACTGCAATTAGACACAGGGAAAAAAACAAAAAAACAGACTGATGTTCTAGCCCTAAAAAGGGCTTTTTTGAGTGCTGTCCTTACAGCAGAGATCAGATGAGTCCTTCAGGACTGTAGTGGACACTGAATACACTAGCCTAGTTATCAATTTCCCTATTAAATCACCAGCAGCTACACTTTCCCTCCTCTCACTAACAATGCAGCTTCCGAATGAATCTAAAATGGCTGCTGTCCAGGAGCTGGGAGGGTCTGGGAGGGAGGGTCTGCTGCTGATTGGCTGGAATGTGTCTGCAGACTATGAGATACAGGGTCAAAGTTTACTCAATGATGACGAATAAGGGGCGGATCGAACATCGCATATGTTCGCTCGCCGTTGCAAACGCAAACAAGCTATGTTTGCCGGGAACTATTCGCCAGTGAACAATTTGCGACATCACTATTTATTATACCCCCCTCATGTAAGCCATGTTTGCCTTTTCAACATCATTTCAAATCCTTTATAAGTTATTTTATAATTTTACCTTACTATTATACTAGCTATACTATTTAATTTTATAGACTTCTTTATTCTCTTGGTAGCCACTGCTTAAATCATATGTGCCTATTTGTTCATTTAAATGAGTCTTTCCAAATTAATCATCCACTTCTTTCTTTGTAAGCATCTTTCCAAATTATTTAGACCTTAATTATTTTTAAATAAATTTTATATTTGCTAGTGTGGGAATAGAGAGAAAAGTAGACAATAAGAAATTAATAAAAAACAGTTGCATAGTGATCTGGGAGCTAATTATCCCTTGGAGGGAATCATATGGCCAAAGTATAGCTAAAGTATAGCTGATTGATAGCCCTGGTCTAGACTATTATGAAGCCATTTTAGACGTTTGTCTCAGTAGAGGAGAATGAAATAGCATATGCTGCCGTAATATAATATTGCATACGCAATCACATGTTTTGCCCCGCCCCATGCAAGTCTTGTCAGTAATCTCAGATGGATCCATCCTAGATGTTTTAAGTTTACCACCTCACAACTGCTGTTTCCTAACTTGCCGTTGCAGGCTCACATTTGTAAACTTGCACCATAATGGCTTGGAGGCTGTATCTGCAGCTTCATAAATGGAGTCCCATGTATATTTTTATAATGTCACGTTTTAGCATTTAGAGTGTAAAACTTTATAAATATGGGTTTCTATATATCCACTAATTGCATCTCTAGCGATAGTTATCTGAAGAACATTCCCTTCTATACATATCTCGGGAGAAATCACATAACATTTGTAAACTGTCTGCCATAGTTTAAGTAACTGCAAAACAAGATAAAAGTGTTATGAACTACAGATATTTTTTAGATGTGATATCTGTTTGTTCTTCTGTATTATGATCTCAGATCCGTAAGTATAGCATGAAATATTGTATTTTAGTATCAGATAGCAGACACAATACACACCGGAATGAACATTATTTTAGCTACACTGCAGATGATTTTACAACAACCAAAGAGCATACTATGATTTTAGCCTTTCAATTCAATTGACATAATGCTCTTTTGTTTTTGCTAGACAATATTAAAGTTTGGGAAAGCATGAGATTTACAAAGTACTGTATCTATTAGGAGTGATAACATAGTACCTGATGTATTTATTTTAACTTTTTTTTATTTTTTATTGTTTCTGTGTTAATCATTAACCCTTTAGAAAAGGATATGTTAAAAATCGCAGATTCATAATTAAAGATTCATAATTAAAGGGACAGTCTACACTAAAATTGTTATTGTTTAAAAAGATAGATAATGTCTTTACTACCCATTCCCCAGCTTTGCACCTCCAACATTGCTAGATTAATATACTTTATAACATTTAAACCTCTAAATGTCTGCCTGTTTCAAAGGCTCTATAGACAGCCTCATAATCACATGCTTTTGTATTTGCTTTTCACAACAGGATACTGCTAGTTTATGTGGGCCATATAGATAACGATCAGCTAGATTACAAGTTTTGAGCGCATATAGAGAAATTAACGAACAAAACAAAAGTTGTTATTTAATTTTCAATAGCGCTGCCTTTACAAGTTTTCAAATATATGCCTTTTGCGTGCGATATGGTTGCGTTGAGCTCCATACCGCACACAATCAGAGCGCTGCTGAGACGTGCTCATGCACGATTTCCCCATAGACATCAATGGGAAGAGCTGGCAAAAAAAAAACTAACTCTTGCGATCGCAGAAACAAAGGTTCCGTTACGCAGCCCCATTGATGTCTATGGGGAAATAAAAATATAGTTTAAACCTAACACCCTAACATAAACCCTACATCTAAACACCCCTAATCTGCTGCCCCCAACATCGCTGACACCTACCTACAGTTATTAACCCCTAATCTGCCGCTCCCAATATCGCTGCTAACTAAATAAAATTATTAACCCCTAATCTGTCGCTCCCGATATTGCCGCCACTATACTACATTTATTAACCTCTAAACCGCCAGCCCCCCACATCGCAACAAGCTAAATTAAACTATATTAACCCTAGCCCTAGCGTAACCCTAACCCTAACATAACCCTAAACCTAACCCTAACACCCCCTAACTTTAACATAATAAAAATATAGCTAAATTAAATTTACAATTATTAACTAAATAAACGTATTAACCCCTAAACCGCCAGCCCCCCCACATAGCAACAAGCTAAATTAAACTATATTAACCCCTAAACCTAACCCTATCCTAAACCTAATCCCCCCTAACATTAGCATAATTAAATTAGATCTAAATTAAATTTACAATTATTAACTAAATAATTCTTATTAAAACTAAATACATACTTACCTGTGAAATAAAACCTAAGCTAGCTACAATATAACTAATAGTTATATTGTAGCTAGCTTAGGTTTTATTTTTATTTCACAGGTAAGTTTGTATTTATTTTAACTAGGTAGACTAGTTAGTAAATTGTTATTAACTACCTAGTTAAAATAAATACAGACTTACCTGTGAAATAAAACCTAACCTGCCTTACATTAAAACCTACTATTATCAAAAATAAAAAAAAACTACCATTACTTTTGGGAGGCCCTTAAAAGGGCCTTTTGTAGGGCATTGCCCTGAGATAAACAACTATTTTGCTAAATGAACAAAATACCCCCTAAAAATATACATTACACAAAATAACAAATAAATTATCAAAAATAAAAAATTACTCCTATTCTAATACCCATAAAAAACACCCCAAAATAAAAAAAACCTAATCTAGAATACACTACCAATGGCCCTTAAAAGGCCCTTTTTATGGGCATTGCCCTAAAGATATCAGCTCTTTTATTGAAAATAATTTACAAAGACCCACTAACATTACAAACCCGCACCCCCAAACCCACAAAATAAAAAAAACTATCTAAAAAACCTAATCTATCCATTACCGTGAAAAGGGCATTTGTATGGGCATTGCCCTTTAAAGGGTATTTAGCTTTTTTACTGCCCAGACCCTAAACTAAAAAATAAAACCCACTCAATAATCCCTTAAAAAAGCCTAACACTAACCCCCTGATGATCCACTTATAGTTTTGGAAGTCCCGCTTGAACGATCTTCATCCCAGAGTTAAAGTCCTAATCCAGGTGGCGAGAAGTCTTCATCCAGGTGGCCTCTTCAATCTTCATCCAGGCAGCATCTTCTATCTTGATCCCGGAGGCATGGAGCGGGTCCATCCTAAAGAGCATCCTCTTCATGCGGTCGCCGCCGTACACTGGATCTTCAATGCAAGGGACGCGATTCAAGATGGCGTCCCTTGCATTCCTATTGGCTGAAATTTTTTAATCAACCAATAGGAATTAGGGCTGCTAAAAATAGGATTTAAGCAGCTCTCATTATATTGGCTAATTCGAATTAGCCAATAGAATGAGAGCTGCTTAAATCCTATTTGCTGATTTGAATTAGCCAATAGAATGAGACCAGCTTAAATCCTATTGTCTCATTTGAATAGCCAATAGTATTTTAGCAGCCCTAATTCCTATTGGCTGATTCAAATTTTTCAGCCAATAGGAATACAAGGGACGCCATCTTGAATCGCGTCACTTGTATTGAAGATTCAGTGTGCGGCGGCAACCGTATGAAGAGAATGCTCCACACCGGATGTCTTCAGGATAGATCCACTCCTCGCTGGCTGGATGAAGATCGAAGAGGCCGTCTGGATGAAGACTTTTTGCCGCCTGGATGAGGAATTCGCCGGCTGGATGAAAATCAAAGAGGCCGTCTGGATGAAGACTTCTTGCCGCCTGGATGAAGACTTCGCTGGCTGGATGAAGATAGAAGAGGCCACCTGGGTGAAGACTTCTTGCCGCATGGATGATGACTTCACTGGCTGGATGAAGATCTTTCAAGCGGGACTTCAACAATTGTAAGTGGATCGTCGGGTGTTAGTGTTAGGTTTTATTAAGTTTAAGGGCAATGCCCATACAAATGCCCTTTTCAGGGCAATGGTTAGCTTACATTATTTTAGATACTTTTTTAATTGGGGGGTTGGTTGGGTGGTGGTTTTTACTGTTGGGGGAGTTTGTATTTTTTTTTTACAGGTAAAAGAGCTTATATCTTTGGGGCAATGCCCCACAAAAGGCCTTTTAAGGGCCATTGGTAGTTTATTGTAGGCTAGGGTTTTTTTTATTTTGGGGGTGGGCTTTTTTATTTTGATAGGTCTATTATATTAGGTGTAAATCTTTTTTATTTTTGATAATTTGTTTGTTATTTTTCGTAATTTAATGTTTGTTTTTGTAATTTAGATTTATTTAGTTTATTTCATTGTGTGGGGGCTTTCGGTTTAGGGGTTAATAGTTTAATTTAGTACATTTCGTTGTGGGTGCTTGCGGTTTAGGGGTTAATTAGTTTATTATAGCGGTGGTTAATAATATTTAAATAGTGTTTGTGATGCGGGAGGGCAGCAGTTTTGGGGGTTAATAAGTTTATTATAGTGACGACAATGCCAGGGAGCAGCAGAATATGAGTTAATAAAAATTTTTAGTGGCGGCGATGTCAGGAGCGGCAGATTAGGGGTTAATACATTGATTATGGTGTTTGCGATGTGGGAGGGCCTCGGTTTAGGGGTTAATAGATAGTTTATGAGTGTAAGTGTACTTTTTAACACTTTAGTTATGAGTTTTATGCTACAGCTTTGTAGCGTAACACTCCTAACTACTGACTTTAGATAGTGTTACGGATCTTGACGTTTTAGGCTGTAATGCTCACTTTTTAGCCGTGCTGCAAAACACGTAATACTGGCGCTATGGGAATCCAATGAAAAAATGTAATTTTTACATGTGCGGGACTGACGTTGCGGTACAGGCTAAAAGGTGTGTGGTACAGCTATACCGATAACACTTGTAATAGCTGCGGTGCTGTTTTAATGCTGAAAATGCCATATTTTCAGCGTTAAAAGCCGCAAAGCAATTCTTGTAATCTAGCTGAATGTGTTGACGCCCAAGGAGTTATTTAAGATTTAGCACAACACAGTACTAAATACAAGTCAATAGATAAAAATAAAATAGTCATGTGATCAGCGGGCTGTCAAAGATGCTTAGATACAAGGTAATCACAGAGGTGAAAAATATAACTGTGTTGGTTATGCAAAACTGGGGAATGGATAATAAAGGGATTATCTATCTTTTAAAACATTACAAATTATATTGTAGACTGTCCCTTTAAGTGTGATGGCATATACATATTTGCACAGATCTTAGTTTTTGCACTTTCACAAAAATAAATCTGTCTCCAAAAATAACCAAATGTTGCGAGCAGCCACCTTCTTCCCCATTTGGATCAGCACAAATTGTCTGAATGCAAATGTCTAATATCCATTGTTCAAAATCATGCTTTACAGTTGCTTGAGTATATTGTTAATGCTATATAAAGTTGAATAGAGGGATGGTAATAACTGATGTAGGCATAAAACTTAAAGGGCCATGATACCCAAATGTTTGAACACTTGAAAATGATGCAGCATAGCTGTAAAAAGCTGACTAGAAGAGTATTATGTCCCTATAACAACTCTAAAAAAGTTGTAAATAGAAGAAACAACTAGAAAAGTATGCAGAATCCTGTTAGATAAGTCAAGTATATTAATTATATGAAAACAATGCCATTCAGTTCACACACACTTAAATCATAGCTTAATGAAGTATAACATATATACGGCTAGATTACGAGTTGTGCGTTAGGGTTAAAAAGCAGCGTTGAGAGGTCCCAACGCTGCTTTTTAAAGCCCACTGGTATTACGAGTCTTGCAGATACAGGTGTACCGCTCACTTTTTTGGCCAGACTCGGAAATACCACAAATCCACTTACGTCAATTGCGTATCCTATATTTTCAATGGGACTTGCATAGCGCCGGTATTACGAGTCTTCCAAAAAGTGAGCGGCACACCCTCTCCTGTCAAGACTGGTACCGCATTTTAAAATCAGTAGTTAAGAGTTTTACACTACAACGCCATAGCATAAAACTCTTAACTAAAGTGCTAAAAAGTACACTAACACCCATAAACTACCTATTAACCCCTAAACCAAGGCCCCCCAACATCGCAAACACTAAAATAAAAATTTTAACCCTTAATCTGCTGAACCGGACATCGCTGCCACTATAATAAACATATTAACCCCTAAACCGCTGCACTCCTGCAATGCAAACACTAGTTAAATATTAACCTATAATCTGCCTGCCCTAACATCGCCGGCTCCTACCTACATTTATAAACCCCTATTCTGCTGCCCCAACGTCACTGCCACTATATTAAATGTATTAACCCCTAAACCTAAGTCTAACGCTAAACCTAACCCCACCAAATTAAATATAATTTTAATAAATCTAAATAAAATTACTATCATTAACTAAATTATTCCTATTTAAAACTAAATACTTACCTGTAAAATAAACCCTAAGATAACTAATAGTTACATTGTAGCTAGCTTAGGGTTTATTTTTATTTTACAGGTAACTTTGTATTTATTCTAACTAGGTACAATAGTTATTAAATAGTTATTAACTATTTAATAACTACCTAGTTAAAATAAAGACACATTTACCTGTAAAATAAAACCTAACCTATGTTACAATTACACCTAACATTACACTATCATTAAATTAATTACCTAAACTAAATACAATTAATTACAATTTAAATAAATTATCTAAAGTACAAAAAAACAAACACTAAATTACAGAAAATAATAAAATAATTACAAGAATTTTAAACTAATTATTCTTACTCTAATCCCCCTAACAAAATAAAAAAGCCCCCCAAAATAAAAAAAGCCCTACCCTACACTAAATTACAAATAACCCTTAAAAGGGCCTTTTGCAGGGCATTGCCGCAAAGTAATCAGCTCTTTTACCTGTAAAAAAAAAATACAAATACCCCCCCAACATTAAAACCTACCACCCACACAACCAACCCTACTCTAAAACCCACCCAATCCCCCCTTAAAAAAACCTAACACTAACCCCTTGAAGATCACCCTACCTTGAGAAGTCTTCACCCAACCGGGCTGAAGTCCTCCATGAAGCCGGCAGAAGTGGTCCTTCAGATGGGCAGAAGTGGTCCTCCAGATGGCAGAAGTTTTCATCCAGGCGGCATCTTCTATCTTCATCCATCCAGCGCGGAGCGGCTCCATCTTCAAGACATCTGACGGGGAGCATCCTCTTCAAACAACGGCCGACTGAAGAATGAAGGTTCCTTTAAATGACATCATTCAAGATGGCGTCCCTTCAATTCCGATTGGCTGATAGAATTCTATTAGCCAATCGGAATTAAGGTAGAAAAAATCCTGGAGGACTTTGGCCTGGTTGGATGAAAACTTCTCAAGGTAGGGTGATCTTCAAGGGGTTGTGTTAGGTTTTTTTAAGGGGGGATTGGGTGGGTTTTAGAGTAGGGTTGGTTGTGTGGGTTGTGGATTTTAATGTTGGGGGGGGTATTTGTATTTTTTTTTTACAGGTAAAAGAGCTGATTACTTTGGGCCAATGCCCCGCAAAAGGCCGTTTTAAGGGCTATTTGTAATTTAGTGTAGGTTAGGGCTTTTTTTATTTTGGGGGCTTTTTATTTTGTTAGGGGGATTAGAGTAGGTGTAATTAGTTTAAAATTCTTGTAATTATTTTATTATTTTCTGTAATTTAGTGTTTGTTTTTTTTCGTACTTTTTTGATAATTTATTTAAATTGTAATTAATTGTTTTTAGTTTAGGTAATTAATTTAATTAAAGTGTAGAGTTAGGTGTAATTGTAACATAGGTTAGATTTTATTTTAGAGGTAAATTTGTCTTTATTTTAACTAGGTAGTTATTAAATAGTTAATAACTATTTAATAACTATTGTACCTAGTTAAAATAAATGCAAAGTTGCCTCTAAAATAAAAATAAACCCTTAAGATAGATACAATGTAACTATTAGTTATATTTTAGCTATCTTAGGGTTTATTTTACAGGTAAGTATTTAGTTTTAAATAGGAATCATATACGCCTAGATTTAGAGTTTTGCGTTAGAAGGGGTGCGTTAGCTATGCGTGTTTTTTTCCCCCCGCACCTTTTAAACAATGCTGGTATTTAGAGTTCTCTGAAGGGCTGCGTTAGGCTCCAAAAAGGGAGCGTAGAGCATAATTTACCACCACTGCAACTCTCAATACCAGCGTTGCTTACGGACGCGGCCAGCTTAAAAAACGTGCTCATGCACGATATCCCCATAGGAAACAATGGGGCAGTCTGAGCTGAAAAAAAAAAGCAGCGTTCAGCTCCTAACGCAGCCCCATTGTTTCCTATGGGGAAACACTTCCTAACATGTACCCCGAGTCTAAACACCCCTAACCTTACACTTATTAACCCCTATTCTGCCGCCCCCGCTATCGCTGACCCCTGCATATTATTATTAACCCCTAATCTGCCGCTCTGTACACCGCTGCAACCTACATTATAGCTATGTACCCCTAATCTGCTGCCCCTAACACCGCCGACCCCTATATTATATTTATTAACCCCTAATCTGCCCCCCCAATGTCGCCGCTACCTACCTACACTTATTAACCCCTAATCTGCCGACTGGACCTCGCCGCCACTAAACCGCCGCACTCCCGCCTTAAAAACCCTATAATAAATAGTATTAAACCCTAATCTGCCCTCCCTAACATCGCCGACCCCTAACTTCAAGTATTAACCCCTAATCTGCCGACCGGACCTCACCGCTAATATAATAAATGTATTAACCCCTAAAGCTAAGTCTAACCCTAACACTAACACCCCCCTAAATTAAATATAATTTAAATCTAACGAAATAAAATAAATCTTATTAAATAAATTATTCCTATTTAAAGCTAAATACTTACCTGTAAAATAAACCCTAATATAGCTACAATAAAAATAATAATTTTATTGTAGCTATTTTAGGATTGATATTTATTTTACAGGCAACTTTGTATTTATTTTAACCAGGTACAATAGCTTTTAATAGCTACCTTTTTCCTACCTTAATTCCGATTGGCTGATAGAATCCTATCAGCCAATCGGAATTCGAGGGACGCCATCTTGGATGACGTCCCTTAAAGGAATCTTCATTCGTCATCTAGTCGTCGGGAGAAGAGGATGTTCCGCGCCGGAGGTCTTGAAGATGGAGCCGCTCCTCGTCGGATGGATGAAGATAGAAGATGCCGCTTGGATGAAGATGTTTGCCGGTCCGGATGTCCTCTTCTTGGTGGATAGGATGAAGACTTCGGAGCCTCTTCTGGACCTCTTCTTGCCGGATTGGATGAAGACTTTGGAGCCTCTTCTGGACGGATCAGTGATACCCGGCGTGGTGAAGATAAGGTAGGGAGATCTTCAGGGGCTTAGTGTTAGGTTTTTTAAGGGGGGTTTGGGTTAGATTAGGGGTATGTGGGTGGTGGGTTGTAATGTTGGGGGGTTATTGTATGTTTTTTTACAGGCAAAAGAGCTGTTTTCTTTGGGGCATGCCCCGCAAAAGGCCCTTTTAAGGGCTGGTAAGGTAAAAGAGCTGTAAACTTTTTATTTTAGAATAGGGTAGGGCATTTTTTTATTTTGGGGGGCTTTGTTATTTTTTTAGGGGGCTTATAGTAGGTGTAATTAGTTTAAAATTCTTGTAATCTTTTTTTATTTTTTGTAATTTAGTGTTTTGTTTTTTTTGTAATTTAGTGTTTGTTTTTTTTGTAATTTAGTTTAGTTGATTTAATTGTAGATAATTGTAGGTAGTTTATTTAATTAATTTATTGATAGTGTAGTGTTAGATTTAATTGTAACTTAGGTTAGGATTTATTTTACAAGTAATTTTGTAATTATTTTAACTAGGTAGCTATTAAATAGTTATTAACTATTTAATAGCTATTGTACCTGGTTAAAATAAATACAAAGTTGCCTGTAAAATAAATATTAATCCTAAAATAGCTACAATATAATTATTTGTTATATTGTAGCTATATTAGGGTTTATTTTACAGGTAAGTATTTAGCTTTAAATAGGAATAATTTATTTAATAAGATTTATTTTATTTAGTTAGATTTGAATTATATTTAATTTAGGGGGGTGTTAGTGTTAGGGTTAGATTTAGCTTTAGGGGTTAATACATTTATTATAGTAGCGGTGAGGTCGGGTCGGCAGATTAGGGGTTAATACTTGAAGTATGGGGTCAGCGATGTTAGGGAGGGCAGATTAGGGGTTAATACTATTTATTATAGGGTTTTTGAGATGGGAGTGAGGCGGTTTAGGGGTTAATAAATTTATTATAGTGGCGGCGAGGTCCGGTCGGCAGATTAGGGGTTAATAAGTGTAGGTAGGTAGCGGCGACATGGGGGGGGGCAGATTAGGGGTTAATAAATATAATATAGGGGTCGGCGATGTTAGGGGCAACATTTTAGGGGTACATAGGGATAATGTAGGTTGCGGCGGTGTGCGGTCGGAAGATTAGGGGTTAAAAAAATGTATTAGAGTGGCGGCGATGTGGGGGGACCTCGGTTTAGGGGTACATAGATACTTTATGGGTGTTAGTTTACTTTAGAGCACAGTAGTTAGGAGCTTTATGAACCGGCGTTAGCCCATAAAGATCTTAACTCCTGACTTTTTTCTGCGGCTGGAGTTTTGTCGTTAGAGTTCTAACGCTCACTTCAGCCAAGACTCTAAATACCAGCATTAGAAAGATCCCATTGAAAAGATAGGATACGCAATTGACGTAAGGGGATCTGCGGTATGGAAAAGTCATGGCTGGAAAGTGAGCATTAGACCCTTACCTACAAGACTCTAAATACCAGCGGCCGGCCAAAACCAGCGTTAGGACCCCCTAACACTGGTTTGGACGGCTAACGCAGAACTCTAAATCTAGGCGTTAGTTAATGATAGTAATTTTATTTAGATTTATTAAAATTATATTTCAGTTAGGGGGGTTAGGTTTAGGGTTAGACTTAGGTTTAGGGGTTAATACATTTAATATAGTGGCGGCGACGTTGGGGGTGGCAGATTAGGGGTTAATAAATGTAGGTAGGTGGCAGCGACATTGGGGGCAGCAGATTAGGGGTTAATAAATATAATGTAGGGTTTGGCGATGTTGGGGGCATCAGATTAGGGGTTCATAAGTTTAATGTAGGTGGCGGCGTTGTCTGGAGCGGCAGATTAGGGTTTAATATTATAATGTAGGTGTCGGCAATGTCGGGGGCTGTAGATTAGGGGTTAATAAGTGTAAGATTAGGGGTGTTTAGACTCGGGGTTCATGTTAGGGTGTTAGGTGTAGACATAAAAAGTATTTCCCCATAGGAATAAATGGGGCTGCGTTAGGAGCTTTACGCTGCTTTTTTGCTGGTGTTAGGCTTTTTTTCAGCCGGCTCTCCCCTATTGATTCCTATGGGGAAATTGTGCACGAGCACGTTTTACCTGCTCACAGTAAGCAGCGCTGGTATTGAGGTGAGATGTGGAGCTAAATTTTGCTCTTCGATCATTTATTTGCAGTTAACGGCGGGTTTGTAAAAACCCGTAATACCAGTGTTGTCTGCAAATGAGCGGTGAGGGAAAACTGCTCTTTAGCACCGCACCCCTGTTAACGCAAAACTCATAATCTAGGTGATAATTTCTTAAAAGTTCACAAGTGGTTTTCTTATTTATAAGTACCAGTAAATTAAAACCATGGTAAAATTAAGACTTTAAGAATGTTGCAATGAAAAAAAAATGGTAGTGTAAGCAAACCACATAATTATTATTATTTTTTTAAAATGTATATATGTATATAATTACACTGTAAATAAGATAAAGTCCTAACAGTTCATAGAATCTTGATGTAGAAGAAGCTCAATTAAAGCTGGGGGTCTCAGTTAAACCCCAAATGATGTCCACTTACTTCAAGCAACCTCAATCCTTATGAGGTAAGTGTAAAACGTATTGGTGTCACTCCTCCCCACGCACAGCAGCTGTCAGTTCCACAGATCAGAAAAAGCCCCAAATCCTCTAAGCCTCACAGGATAGAAACTTTCATATGGTGGTATTCACTTGGAACATATAGCCCTCATCAGTATCTGGACATAAAACAGATTACAAAAAAACACAGCTGATAGTGTGATAATGTTTAATTAAAGATTAAAAGCAACAAAAGATATTCAACTCACATTTTACACCCTCAAACTTATGAGGTATGTAATCACGAAAAAGGGTTTACCAGCATTAACTGACAAACACATATATCAAAAGTTCCTCTGACGAAGAAGGAGCTTATTTGAATAGACCTTCGAAAAGCGTAAGACTAGTAAAGACCCTTTGCAGGCGAACACTCCTACCATTTTATAGCGGGACTAACAGAAGCTTACACACGCTGGAACTTTTGATATATGTGTTTGTCAGTAGTACTGTATATATATGATTCTTCTTATGCACATAGTGGGTGATTTAAATATCTATGTATTCATAGATTTCCACTACTTCTTTTTTGTCTGGGATTTTCTCCCAACTTTTCCACTTTCTGTTCATATCTATCTATCTATACATATATGCAAATGTGGTATACATGATACATTGCACTGCGTGTGAAATGGAATGCTATATTGGAGAAACAGGCCAAAAACTGCACCTTTGGATGAACTTACTCAGACACTCAATCAAAAACCACTGTGAAACAAAATACTGCACCCCTGTTGGTCACCATTTCACCCAACCTGACCACTCCATCCAAAACCTCAAAATCAAAATTCTCAGAGGCAACTTCAAAAACACCATGGAAAGAAAAACCTTTGAAATGAAAATGATAATGCACTTCAACCTGTTTAATTATGGACTAAATGTGGACTCTGGATTCTTAACAAATTATCAAAAAATTTTGTAACGTACTTTCATTTAGTCAATTACATTGTACATTCCACATTCTTTATACATAGGTACACAGGTAAGCTTATGTCCACACTTTAGTCTTTTTTTAACTTTTGCATTCCCCCTGTATATACAATTTCACATCTTTATAGATATTGATTCAATGTTGATATATAACTTTATGTCAGTATATGCTCTATGTAAAGCTATATATTTCCCCTGTCTGTTCTCCTACACTGAACACTGCCTTTTACCTAAGCCCCCTCATGATTTTTACAACACCTCCTCCTCTCCCTGCACTTTCTGTCTTCTTAGCTATTCTGTGTCTTAAGATATAATCTGTAAATTCCATTGAATTGGTCAGTATTGCTTTAGACTTGATATAGGAAGGAACTCTTCTGAAAGCTTGTCAACTTATAGTTAGTCCAATAAAAAAAGTATCATTGCTCAATGCAATACTCTTGTTATTTTGATATCTAAATCTCTGGACTAACACAGCTACTCCAATCAATGTGAATATATATATATATATATATATATATATATATATTATAATAAAATATTTATGATCCTACTTGGTATCTTCTGCTCCAGTCATTTCCTCTTTCGGTTGGGCTGTGATGATATTCAAAACATCGACAGGCCATCGAGAAACTGCCTTTCTAGCATCATCGGCCTTGCAGTCTGTCAGTCTTTCGAGAGAAGTCAATTGGATCGTGACGTCACCACCCGGAGCGCGGACATCGCTGCTCGTCGACATTTTGCTGCAGTCAGGGAGGCCCTAATTGAAGTGGGCCTACACATTGCAGACAGTGCACTCACTGTGCAATCTTCATCAACGCTGGGTCCCTCTTCATCCAGGGGCCCATCTTTGCAGCAGTGGAGGCAGACTTCAGCTGCCTCTTCCTCCGCTTCCACTCCGCTTCTCAGCTTAGCAAGCTCTACTTCTAGAGCCCTCCTTTTTATGAAGTCGCTGCCGCACACTGAATTTCAGGATGCGTGGATCCCCTTTATATAAGGGTACCGCATCATCCATATTGGTTGATTTTCCCTGAATCTGGTGCCTGGAGCATGGATGAAGAGGACCCCAGCATTGATGAAGACTGTGTATATATAGCCTTACAGCAAAGTAAGGGGGCGCTAGTGATAATATAGATAGTGATATTAATCTATATACTCTTTAAAAAATGCAAATTGGTAATTGTGTATACAATACAAATAAAAAAAATAAAACAAAATAAAAGAAATATGAAATAAAATCCTCTCAAATGAGGGAAGTCCAAATATAATTACAAAATCAAGGCAAAAATAAGTCCTTTTCAAATGTTACTGATGGATGAGCCATATAACATATATAGTATAGGAATAGACTATCACTGTTAGGAGATCTATAGAATAGATGGAATAGAAAGAAAATCCCCCTTACACTTATACACATACGTATATCAGATAGAAAGCTAGTCTTTTGTACATACAGGGAGTGCAGAATTATTAGGCAAATGAGTATTTTGACCACATCATCCTCTTTATGCATGTTGTCTTACTCCAAGCTGTATAGGCTCAAAAGCCTACTACCAATTAAGCATATTAGGTGATGTGCATCTCTGTAATGAGAAGGGGTGTGGTCTAATGACATCAACACCCTATATCAGGTGTGCATAATTATTAGGCAACTTCCTTTCCTTTGGCAAAATGGGTCAAAAGAAGGAGTTGACAGGCTCAGAAAAGTAAAAAATAGTGAGATATCTTGCAGAGGGATGCAGCACTCTTAAAATTGCAAAGCTTCTAAAGCATGATCATCGAACAATCAAGCGTTTCATTCAAAATAGTCAACAGGGTCGCAAGAAGCGTGTGGAAAAGCCAAGGCGCAAAATAACTGCCCATGAACTGAGAAAAGTCAAGCGTGCAGCTGCCAAGATGCCACTTGCCACCAGTTTGGCCATATTTCAGAGCTGCAACATCACTGGAGTGCCCAAAAGCACAAGGTGTGCAATACTCAGAGACATGGCCAAGGTAAGAAAGGCTGAAAGACGACCACCACTGAACAAGACACACAAGCTGAAACGTCAAGACTTGGCCAAGAAATATCTCAAGACTGATTTTCCTAAGGTTTTATGGACTGATGAAATGAGAGTGAGTCTTGATGGGCCAGATGGATGGGCCCGTGTCTGGATTGGTAAAGGGCAGAGAGCTCCAGTCCAACTCAGACGCCAGCAAGGTGGAGGTGGAGTACTGGTTTGGGCTGGTATCATCAAAGATGAGCTTGTGGGGCCTTTTCGGGTTGAGGATGGAGTCAAGCTCAACTCCCAGTCCTACTGCCAGTTTCTGGAAGACACCTTCTTCAAGCAGTGGCACAGGAAGAAGTCTGCATCCTTCAAGAAAAACATGATTTTCATGCAGGACAATGCTCCATCACACGCGTCCAAGTACTCCACAGCGTGGCTGGCAAGAAAGGGTATAAAAGAAGAAAATCTAATGACATGGCCTCCTTGTTCACCTGATCTGAACCCCATTGAGAACCTGTGGTCCATCATCAAATGTGAGATTTACAAGGAGGGAAAACAGTACACCTCTCTGAACAGTGTCTGGGAGGCTGTGGTTGCTGCTGCACGCAATGTTGATGGTGAACAGATCAAAACACTGACAGAATCCATGGATGGCAGGCTTTTGAGTGTCCTTGCAAAGAAAGGTGGCTATATTGGTCACTGATTTGTTTTTGTTTTGTTTTTGAATGTCAGAAATGTATATTTGTGAATGTTGAGATGTTAGATTGGTTTCACTGATAAAAATAAATAATTGAAATGGGTATATATTTGTTTTTTGTTAAGTTGCCTAATAATTATGCACAGTAATAGTCACCTGCACACACAGATATCCCCCTAAAATAGCTAAAACTAAAAACAAACTAAAAACTACTTCCAAAAATATTCAGCTTTAATATTAATGAGTTTTTTGGGTTCATTGAGAACATGGTTGTTGTTCAATAATAAAATTAATCCTCAAAAATACAACTTGCCTAATAATTCTGCACTCCCTGTATACACGTATATCATAAACAACAAATAGACAGTTTTCTTGCATATATAAGTACATTAGATTTCCTTAACATTTTGTAATTAGGAGACTAGCCACCTTAGACAGGTGTCAGTGATTAATTGTTAAACACACCCCTCTGAAAGGAGGATAATGTTTGTTACACACCCCTCTGAAAGGAGGATAATGTTTGTTAGCTGGCTATATAAAGCAGAGGCAGGAGAGGTAGGAATAAGAACAATTTTATGCCTGATGAAACGGTGCAAAACCGAGAAACGCGTTGCATTATTGGGGTCACTGTTAACCCCTTTTTTATCCACCTAACACAGCAATTGTTCTGTTGCGTTTTTTAACTTTTGTTTTTAATAAATATTTGTATTTTACTGGAAATACGCCTTTGAGTGGATATCTTTACCTACCTACTGCCCTGCTGATACATGAGTCTCTCTACCTTTTTGGGACTTTGTGTTACCTATTGGAGCCATTTGATTACAGCATTAAGAAATATGATCTGGGGTGAGCTGCTACACCTGCCTAAAATTTGCAGCTTGTTTCTACCAGCACATAAGTGTGCTCATAGAGTATGTGAGTAACCATCTGTACCATTGAAAATATTGTTTGTTATATTTTTAACAGTCTGCACATGTAGTGCTTTTTTTCTGTGTCTCCTTTTCCATCTCCAGCATCACAGTACTACCTGAGAGGTGAGCTGCCACACCTATTTGAATCTGCAGCCTGCTACTACCAGCACATTGGTGTGCTTGTGAAGTGTGTGAGTACCCATTTGGCTCTACTACTGTTATTACTGATTTTTATATCTGTTGATCCTACACATGAGGCGCCCCTCTATTTTCTTCTATTCCTCATTGATGAAGACTGTGGAGGCATCCAAAAAGGCTGTCAAAGTTCACCTTCCAAAACATATACTTATTAATGGCAAAGATTGCATATATGGCATTTGATTAGCTAAAGTTTACCATAACTTTAAGGCAACTTCCTCAGAGGGCAATTGAATTTAACATGCATAGGGATAGTGCTACTTTAGAGACAGTCAAGTAGATGAATACATGTAAAATCATATTTATGCAATATACATATTTAATAAAATGTTCAACTGTGTATTCACTGTAAATATTTCCCGGTACAATGTTCTTCAAATAGAGGAATATGTTCTAAGTAATTTTAAATTGATATATATCCCTCTATACATATCTCAAAACAGAATGCTCCTGTCATGGATAAATATTTCATACCTGCTCTATGTTAAATGTTTGCATATAATGTGTATTTTTATTATTGTTTTTGTATTTTATTGTACCCTATTGTATCAATGCAATGTTTTGTGATCCCAGGACATACTTGAAAACGAGAGAAATCTCAATGTATCCTTCCTGGTAAAATATTTTATAAATAAATAAAATAAATAAATATATGTATTGGTATAGATATATATTTTACTAAAAAAAAAATCATATATATATATATATATATATATATATATAGTATGGCCATGCCTCCCATAATGGTAATGCAACACTGAGCTACACAGCTGCTTCTGTCTTTGTGAATATAGTGACCTAGAGTCAAAAACTTCATTTGAGCAGGATCGTGCTATATTTAGTTCAATAGCCCCTGATCCACTTTTGAAAAGAAGACCTGATCAGAAGAGCCTGGAGAGGAAACTAGACCTCTCTGCCATCTTCAAGAAGCATAGAAGAGAGGAATCTGGGGATCTATGTGGGTTATCCTTCTCACTGTGCGGCACTTACCTCATAAGATTGGGGGTAAGGAATGTAAGTAGGAACCCTGAAGGGGTCTGTTGTTATTATTCCTTATACTGGCTTTGGATTTCACTGAAGAACTTTGTTATCACTATTATAACATGACTAATAATATATTCCGTAATATATTCCATTTTCTTTTCAAAAGATTGGATTGCTGTAGGATTTATAACTAGAATAAGCATATTTTAAAAAAGACTTTTGCACATTTTTTATACATATTGATGTGATATTTGGATGATATATAATACATTGTGTTAAATTCACAATATAGAGAGCCAGGGTATTTTCTAATGAAGCACACACTTAATATAAATATCTGTATATATATATATATATATAAATTAATGAATAAATAGAACATATTGTTCTATGTGAAGAACATTGGATTTTGAAAGGGTTTTTTTTTCTTCTTTTCTTGCTCTATTAAAGTCTATGTGGGAATACATTAATGTGGTCACAATATTCGAAGTTCAGCTTTTTGTGTGTCGGGTTAGTGCTTGTGTGAAAACTATTTTCTTTCAACTTGTAATAAGCACGCTACCCAACATGCGCAAAAGCCTCCGTCTAGTGAGAGCAATACATAGCACTCATAATCTAGCCCTCAATTTGCTTATCATAGCTATAATTTTCATGTTTATACTCTGATATTACAACTAATAATAAAAAGTGGCTCAGTATTACTGTTAGTTTTGGTACTATCTACAGGCACTACTTAGCAATAGTAATGCTAATAAAAATTTTAGCTCCCGGATTGTAGGAGTTCAGCTTAACTCTCTTATTTGCAAACAGTTGCCTTTATTTACTGATACTTATAAATAAGAAAGACACTTGTGAACTTTGAAGAATATATATATATGTGTAAATGTGTCTATGTTTTCTTTTAATTAATAAACTTAAGAGTGGCTGGGAAAATAAGAAAGTTTTTTTACTAATATAATTAAATTTTTTGGTAATATCATACTCTACTTATCTAACAGGATTCAGCATAGTTTTCTGGTTGTTTCTTCTGTTTACATCTTTTTTGAGTTATTATGTTGTTAAATATGTAAGATCTCCCAGGAGGGAGATTTTTTGCACCTCACGCAGCCGTGTTTGATATTGCTCTTACAAAAACATGTGTCTCACAATTCACCTAATTACAATATATGTACACACTAATGGAACAATTAATATTGCAGCTGGGTATATTGTGGACGGAAAAATGGAAGATAAAAGAGGTTGAAAAATATTAATTCAGTCTATTTGTACACAATATTTCTGGGTTTGCACGTGTGTTTCCTTCCAAGTTGGAAAGTGTGTGAATACATATCCATAAATGGCATTATTGCATATTTATTATTGCGATTTATGCTTGTTAGGTTAGTGGGACTTGAGAGCTTGCGTAAAGGATAGGGGAAGAAAAAATAGTTGCTTTAAACACAACATAAATTTAACAATCCATTTTGTAACAAAAAAAGGAACAATGTCAAAAAAGTAAATAAACCATGTCTTCATCACAGAGTGGGAAAAAAAATGCTGTAGAGGGGATTTTTAAAATAAAATTAGAAAAATAATATTGAAGCATTATTTAAAATCAAAATCTAAGACACCATGATCTACACCATACTTTCTAATGTGTTTCCCACACCAAATCCTGTGCTTTATCAAAGATAATAAGTCAGGTATTTAATTAGCTATATTTAAATGTATTTCAAGCAATGAAGCATGCAACCACTTTACTCACACACAATCTTTTTACTTTCAACTTGAAAAACTGTGCACCGTGAGCTTCATGAAATCGGTTTCCATGGCTAAGCAGCTATACACAGGCCTCATATCAACATGCTTAACACCAAGCATTAGCTGGAGTGGTGTAAAGCACTCTGCCACTAGACTCTGGAGCAGTGGAAATGTGTTCTCTATCTGGCAGTCCGATGGAAGAATAATGGTCTGGGGTTGTTTTTCAGGATTTAGGCCAGACCCCTTAGTTCCAGTTAAGGGTCACCTTAATTCTACAGGATAAAAAAGATATTCACAACTGGGTGCTTCCTACTTTGTGATAACACTTTGGAGAAGGTCATTTCATGTTTCAGCATTTCTGTGCACAAAGCGAGCTCTATGGAGACATGATTTGGCAAGTTTAGTATGGAAGAACTTGAGTGGCCTGCACAGAGCCTTGGACTCAATTCCACTGAACACCTTTAAAGGGACAGTCTACTACAGAATTGTTGTTGTTAAAAAATATAGATATTCCCTATATTACCCATTCCCCAGTTTTGCATAACGAACACGGTCATATTAATATACTTTTTACATCTGTGATTACCTTGTATCTAAGCCTCTGCAGACTGCACCCTTGTTTCAATTATTTTGACATACTTGCATTTTAGCCAACCAGTGATGTCTCATAAATAACTTCACAAGAGTGAGCACAACGTTATCTATATGGCACACATGCACTAGTGATGTCTAGCTCTGAAAAACTGTCAAAATGTACTGCGATAAGTGGAGGCCTTCAAAGGCTTAGAATTTAGCATATGAACCAACCTAGGTTTAGCTTTCAATAAAGAATACCAAGAGTACAAAGCAAATTTGATGATAAAAGTCAATTGAAAAGTTGTTTAAAATGGCATGCGCTTTCTATATCATGAAAGTTTAATTTTGACTAGACTGTCCCTTTAAGATGAATGGGGATGCTTTACATTTAGTATCATCCTTCACATAGACCCAATGCCAAAATAAAAAATAATATATTTAAATTGTGTTTTCAGTAGTTTAATGTTTTTCTCCTAATGGTTTTCCTGGACTAATCCCACATGTATCTTCTAGATAATCATTTTTAACTTTTTATTTCCAAGCAGCGTTAAATCCTTGTGTGTTATGATATGAAAACATTTTACCAATGTTTTGGAAAAATGTCACTAGTTCATCAGTTCTGGACTAGTAGTAACCTGTAAAGAGCAAGTAAGGACAAGTAACCCTTTCATCTGCCTTATAAACCCTGGTTTATTACCATATGTAAAAAAAAAAACAATAATTGTATATTCCTCCCTGGCAGACACGAGGGAGTTAATATTTAAAAGGGGCCTAAATTTGGAGTTTGGCGGTAGATGGGCTGTTAACGCTACGCAGGCTTTTTTCTGGCCGCACCATAAAATTAACTCTGGTATCGAGAGTTCAAAAAAATGCTGCGTTAGGCTCCAAAAAAGGAGCGTAGAGCATTTTTACAGCAAATGCAACTCTCGATACCAGAGTTGCTTACGGACGCGGCCAGCCTCAAAAACGTGCTCGTGCACGATTCTCCCATAGGAAACAATGGGGCTGTTTGAGCTGAAAAAAAACCTAACACCTGCAAAAAAGCAGCGTTCAGCTCCTAAAGCAGCCCCATTGTTTCCTATGGGGAAACACTTCCTACGTCTGCACCTAACACCCTAACATGTACCCCGAGTCTAAACACCCCTAACCTTATACTTATTAACCCCTAATCTGCCGCCCCCGCTATCGCTGACCCCTGCATTATATTATTAACCCCTAATCTTCCGCTCCGTAAACCGCCGCTACTTACATTATCCCTATGTACCCCTAATCTGCTGCCCCTAACACCGCCGACCCCTATATTATATTTATTAACCCCTAACCTGCCCCCCACAACGTCGCCGCCAGCTACTTACAATAATTAACCCCTAATCTGCCGACCGCAAAGCGCCGCCACCTACGTTATCCTTATGTACCCCTAATCTGCTGCCCCTAACACCGCCGACCCCTATATTATATTTATTAACCCCTAATCTGCCCCCCTCAACGTCGCCGACACCTGCCTACACTTATTAACCCCTAATCTGCCGAGCGGACCTGAGCGCTACTATAATAAAGTTATTAACCCCTAATCCGCCTCACTAACCCTATCATAAATAGTATTAACCCCTAATCTGCCGACCGGAGCTCACCGCTATTCTAATAAATGTATTAACCCCTAAAGCTAAGTCTAACCCTAATACTAACACCCCCCTAAATTAAATATAATTTAAATCTAACGAAATTAATTATCTCTTATTAAATAAATTATTCCTATTTAAAGCTAAATACTTACCTGTAAAATAAATCCTAATATAGCTACACTATAAATTATAATTATATTGTAGCTATTTTAGGATTAATATTTATTTTACAGTCAACTTTGTAATTATTTTAACCAGGTACAATAGCTATTAAATAGTTAAGAACTATTTAATAGTTACCTAGTTAAAATAATAACAAAATTACCTGTAAAATAAGTCCTAACCTAAGTTATAATTAAACCTAACACTACCCTATCAATAAATTAATTAAATAAAATACCTACAATTACCTACAATTAACCTAACACTACACTATCAATAAATAAATTAAATACAATTTCTACAAATAACTACAATTACATAAACTAACTAAAGTACAAAAAATAAAAAAGAACTAAGTTACAAAAAATAAAAAAATATTTACAAACATAAGAAAAATATTACAACAATTTTAAACTAATTACACCTACTCTAAGCCCCCTAATAAAATAACAAAGACCCCCAAAATAAAAAAATGCCCTACCCTATTCTAAATTAATAAATTTAAAAGCTCTTTTACCTTACCAGCCCTGAACAGGGCCCTTTGCGGGGCATGCCCCAAGAAATTCAGCTCTTTTGCCTGTAAAAAAAAACATACAATACCCCCCCCAACATTACAACCCACCACCCACATACCCCTAATCTAACCCAAACCCCCCATAAATAAACCTAACACTAAGCCCCTGAAGATCATCCTACCTTGTCTTCACCATACCAGGTTCACCGATCGGTCCAGAAGAGCTCCTCCGATGTCCTGATCCAAGCCCAAGCGGGGGGCTGAAGAGGTCCATGATCCGGCTGAAGTCTTCATCCAAGCGGGCCAGAAGAGGTCTTCCATCCGATTGAAGTCTTCATCCAAGCGGCATCCATCCGGAGCGAAGCGGCAGCATCCTGAAGACCTCCACCGCGGAACATCCATCCTGGCCGACGACTGAACGACGAATGACGGTTCCTTTAAATGACGTCATCCAAGATGGCGTCCCTCGAATTCCGATTGGCTGATAGGATTCTATCAGCCAATCGGAATTAAGGTAGGAATATTCTGATTGGCTGATGGAATCAGCCAATCAGAATCAAGTTCAATCCGATTGGCTGATCCAATCAGCCAATCATATTGAGCTCGCATTCTATTGGCTGATCCGAACAGCCAATAGAATGCGAGCTCAATCTGATTGGCTGATCGGATCAGCCAATCGGATTGAACTTGATTCTGATTGGCTGATTCCATCAGCCAATCAGAATATTCCTACCTTAATTCCGATTGGCTGATAGAATCCTATCAGCCAATCGGAATTCGAGGGACGCCATCTTGGGTGACGTCATTTAAAGGAACCGTCATTCGTCGTTCAGTCGTCGGCCAGGATGGATTTTCCGCGGTGGAGGTCTTCAGGATGCTGCCGCTTCGCTCCGGATGGATGCCGCTTGGATGAAGACTTCAATCGGATGGAAGACCTCTTCTGGCCCGCTTGGATGAAGACTTCAGCCGGATCATGGACCTCTTCAGCCCCCCGCTTGGGCTTGGATCAGGACATCGGAGGAGCTCTTCTGGACCAATCGGTGAACCTGGTATGGTGAAGACAAGGTAGGATGATCTTCAGGGGCTTAGTGTTAGGTTTATTTAAGGGGGGTTTGGGTTAGATTAGGGGTATGTAAGTGGTGGGTTGTAATGTTGGGGGGGGGGGTATTGTATGTTTTTTTTTACAGGCAAAAGAGCTGAATTTCTTGGGGCATGCCCCGCAAAGGGCCCTGTTCAGGGCTGGTAAGGTAAAAGAGCTTTTAAATTTATTAATTTAGAATAGGGTAGGGCATTTTTTTATTTTGGGGGTCTTTGTTATTTTATTAGGGGGCTTAGAGTAGGTGTAATTAGTTTAAAATTGTTGTAATATTTTTCTTATGTTTGTAAATATTTTTTATTTTTTGTAACTTAGTTCTTTTTTATTTTTTGTACTTTAGTTAGTTTATGTAATTGTAGTTATTTGTAGAAATTGTATTTAATTTATTTATTGATAGTGTAGTGTTAGGTTTTATTGTAGGCAATTGTAGGTATTTTATTTAATTAATTTATTGATAGGGTAGTGTTAGGTTTAATTATAACTTAGGTTAGGACTTATTTTACAGGTAATTTTGTTATTATTTTAACTAGGTAACTA
This sequence comes from Bombina bombina, assembly GCF_027579735.1. Taxonomy (NCBI): domain Eukaryota; kingdom Metazoa; phylum Chordata; class Amphibia; order Anura; family Bombinatoridae; genus Bombina; species Bombina bombina. The sequence continues at coordinate 1,047,740,988 of NC_069500.1, read as the reverse complement.
TTAAATAGTTCTTAACTATTTAATAGCTATTGTACCTGGTTAAAATAATTACAAAGTTGCCTGTAAAATAAATATTAATCCTAAAATAGCTACAATATAATTATAATTTATAGTGTAGCTATATTAGGATTAATTTTACAGGTAAGTATTTATCTTTAAATAGGAATAATTTATTTAATAAGAGTTAATTAATTTCATTAGATTTAAATTATATTTAACTTAGGGGGGTGTTAGTGTTAGGGTTAGACTTAGCTTTAGGGGTTAATCCATTTATTATAGTAGCAATGAGCTCCGGTCATCAGATTAGGGGTTAATAATTGAAGTTAGGTGTCGGCGATGTTAGGGAGGGCAGATTAGGGGTTAATACTATTTATTATAGGGTTAGTGAGGCGGATTAGGGGTTAATAACTTTATTATAGTAGCGCTCAGGTCCGCTCGGCAGATTAGGGGTTAATAAGTGTAGGCAGGTGTCGGCGACGTTGAGGGGGGCAGATTAGGGGTTAATAAATATAATATAGGGGTCGGCGGTGTTAGGGGCAGCAGATTAGGGGTACATAAGGATAACATAGGTGGAGGCGCTTTGCGGTCGGCAGATTAGGGGTTAATTATTGTAAGTAGCTTGCGGCGACGTTGTGGGGGGCAGGTTAGGGGTTAATAAATATAATACAGGGGTCGGCGGGGTTAGGGGCAGCAGATTAGGGGTACATAAGGATAACGTAGGTGGCGGTCAGCAGATTAGGGGTTAAAAAAATTTAATCGAGTTGCGGCGATGTGGGGGGACCTCAGTTTAGGGGTACATAGGTAGTTTATGGGTGTTAGTGTACTTTAGGGTACAGTAGTTAAGAGCTTTATGAACCGGCGTTAGCCCAGAAAGCTCTTAACTCCTGCTTTTTTCCTGCGGCTGGAGTTTTGTCGTTAGAGCTCTAACGCTCACTTCAGAAACGACTCTAAATACCGGAGTTAGGAAGATCCCATTGAAAAGATAGGATACGCAATTGACGTAAGGGGATCTGCGGTATGGAAAAGTCGCGGCTGAAAAGTGAGCGTTAGACCCTATTTTGAGTGACTCCAAATACCGGCGGTAGCCTAAAACCAGCGTTAGGAGCCTCTAACGCTGGTTTTCATGGCTAACGCCAAACTCTAAATCTAGGCCAGGGAATTATAAGCAAAACATTTACATTTCCTTACCCAGAAACCAACAGTTCAGTGTAACTGCTGACATTTTTTGTAGAAATAAACAAATGTGGTACCTATTATTTTTCTGCACAAATTGATGACATTCATACAATATTAAGACTTTATCACAAGATTATCCCTACTTCCATCACACACAGAAACAAATTTTTTTTCCACATTAGATACATTTTTTAAACTAGAGAATGGGGGGAGGGTCCATCCAAACATAATAGAATAGACAGATTATTCTGTGAATATGATGCATCTGGAATACCTCAAAGCATGGATGATGGAAGGGTTCACTTTGGAAATGTCACATTACAATGTTTTGAGGGAAGAGCACCAAGTAGAAACAGACAACACATGAAAATTAAATGTATGACAATATGAGTGGCAGTTCTTAGCATCAGAAGAGGAATATGATCTCATCAGAGTAACTAAAACCTTATGGGAGGATTCACATGACTGGGCAGTTAACATAGAGGGTTATGCTTTATTTAGGAGGGATAGGGGTAAATATGGGTAGAAGAAATGTGCATGTATTGTAAACCTGAACTTAAAAGGGACATGAAACCCAAAATATTTATTTCATTATTCAGACAGAGCATACAATTTTACAAAAGTATCCAACTTACTCCTATTATCAAATTTGCTTTGTTCACATGTTATTCTTTATTTACGTCATCTAGTGCTCTTGCTAATGTATAACATTGTTGCAAACCTGCTGCCATAGAGTGCAGCAGACACATGCACACTCCTCATCCCTGCTTTTCCACAAAGGATAACAAGAAAATGAAGACAATTTGATAGTAGAAGTAAAATGGAAAGTTTTTTAAAATTGTATGCTCTATCTGAATCATAAAATACAAATGTTTGGTTTTATGTCCCTTTTAACCTACAATAAGTGGAGGTATTTATGATGACATGGGTGATGCAAGTGATGTAGAGATACTGTGGATTGAAATAAAGATGGGGGGGGGAAGGAAAAAACAATATTATTAGGTACATGCTTCAAGAATGGTAACATTAGTGACATAGAGGAAACTCAACTACTAATGTAAATAGGAAAGGTTGCTGATGTCAGCATTGTAATTATGGGAGATTAAACTACAACAAAATAAACTGGGGCAATTTAACTAGCAATACAACTATGTGGATAGATTTTTAAATACACTCAAAGTCTGTCCACACCCCTCGATGTCTTCTGTCACTAGGTAACATTGAATACTACACACTATAAAGTTGTAGTAATTGGATCTTTATCTTCACAAATGGGAAACAATAGTTTCTATAAATCCTTTTGACTACAAGTCTTTTCTAACACAAAATACATCTACCAGGATATACTTTTACCTAAAATGGACATTATTAGTCCATAGGACATACTATTAAGTTATAAAATATATTTCTATCTGATAGACTGTTTCTGTAGAATTAATTAAGCAAAAACTGCTTGATAACTCTACCACTACTATTAGTCCATAGGACATACTATGAAGTTACAAAATATATCTTATCTGATAGATTGTTTCTGTAGAATTAATTTGCTTAACATTAACATTAACATTGCTTAATAATTCTATCACTATCTTCAGTGATACATTACTACCATTATTCAGTCCCCACACGTATCTGCCTGTCTAAAAGATTTATTTTTTAAAATCATTTTTTAAAATCATTTTTTTAAAAACATTTTCTAAAATATTTTAATTTTTATTTTATTTTTTATTTTAAAGTTTCAATCTTTTACCTTAACGGGTTTAAGGATATGTTAAACATAACATAAACATCAAATGTAGACATTTGAGAAAACTGACTCAAAGTTAAATCCTATAAGAGAGACTACCAGAACCCTATATTAAAAATAGAGATAAAAACATTATCATACATTGTTTAGTATAATAAATATAGAACTATTTAGCAAGAACACACTGAGATTGTGTAACAAGTACCAGACGAAACTAGCAAAATCGTCATCTATTTGAAACACTCCTTCTTTGCTCTTTGGGATTGTTAATCGTATCCCCAATCCGATTTTTAGCAGTAAACATATGATGTTATTTATCAGAAAACTGTAATTTCAAACCGACCTTATTATGATAGATAGAAAATCCTTAAGCTTCTTCCTTAAACCATCCAATGAAATTGAGTTTTCCACACACACCCCTGACCTTAACTAATAGGAATCACACTCCATAACAAGCCTTTGATGAGGTTATATTTGTGTAATAAGTATCAGATGAAACTAATAAAATCGTCCTCTATTTGAAACATTACTCCTTGTCCTTTGGGATCAATAATTATAGTCCCAAACTGATTCTTAAGCAGTAAAAATATGATATTGTTTACTATAAAACTGTAATCTTAACTTATAATTTAAAATTGAATCTATTATGACAGATAGAAAACTCCCAAAGCTACTTCCTTATAACCATCCAATGGAATTAAGCTTTTCACATACACCCCTGACCTTAACCAATAGGAATCATAATCTACAGCAAGCCTCTGATGAGGTTATATCCATAAGGTCTCAACCCCCTATTTCGTCCTACGACTTGCCATATAACCTTATATCTATAAGAATAAACAGACCAGACACACTGTTGGGAGAAAAAGACCAGTCACGGTCACGTTTATTAACATAAACGATTAACTCATGCCTGCAATGATATTTATTACCATTGTAGGCACTCAAAATAAATTAACTTCCAAACTTGGCAACAAGTTTGTCACAATAATACATTGGCGGCATCTCACCCTAACCTAACCCCTACCAGCAGATGGTCAAGGCCCCTTTCGGTGTTAGCAGCGTGACACCCGGATGTTCATGCCCAATAGCACAAAGAGAGAGCTGTGATATTTAGAGATTTTCAGCCTGCGTCCGCAAGGGAGGGGACCCCCTAAGCCGGTGCCTAGGCGGGCGTAACCCCTCCCCTTTTTAGACCGTCACTCTTCTCTCTCTGTGCCCGCTCCCCAGGGCCTTGACCACCCACCAGCTAGGGCATCTCCACCCAGCCCAGTAAGGCGCTCCCCATCAAGCGAATCGTACAACCCTCCTGATAGGGGTGGGTGGCTATCTTAACAACTCAGGCTTACCAAGGCTAGCTCAATTAAACCTACCCCAGCCGGGTTCACTCACCCTCATGCTGCCGCATCGTTGCCACCACTCTATTCTTCCAAGGGGCCGGGTGGGCGGGGAAAACTTTCTCCTTGAAGTCTGGAACAGAAAGAGGCCGGATATACTGCTGCAGGACCCTATAAAGGTAAGCACAAACACCATCTCCACATCTGCAACATTGTAACAAAACACACTTTAGCATTCTCCAGACTTCAAGTTGGTAATCCCTTAATGTTGTTACAGGCCCACTAGAGGGCCTTCCACTCTCATAAGGTCTCAACCCCCTATTTCGTCCTACGACTTGCCATATAACCTTATATCTATAAGAATAAACAGACCAGACACACGGTTGGGAGAAAAAGACCAGTCATGGTCAGGTTTATTAACATAAATGATTAACTCGTGCCTGCAATGATATTTATTACCATTGTAGGCACTCAAAATAAATTAACTTCCAAACTTGGCAACAAGTTCGTCACAATAATACGTTGGCGGCATCTCACCCTAACCTAACCCCTACCAGCAGATGGTCAAGGCCCCTTTCGGTGTTTGCAGCGTGAAACCCGGCTGTTCACGCCCAATGGCACAAAGAGAGAGCTGTGATATTTAGAGATTTTCAGCCTGCGTCCGCAAGGGAGGGGACCCCCTAAGCCGGCGCCTAGGCGGGCGTAACCCCTCCCCTTTTTAGACCGTCACTCTTCTCTCTCTGTGCCCACTCCCCAGGGCCTTGACCACCCACCACAAGAGCCAGGCATCCTCTTGCCGCCAACCAAACAAGCCAACAGGTACATATTATAACAAACCAAATCCACTATGATCTTACAGATAACTACATAGTTTTATATAACTACCAATAGGGCGCTCCTGATGTCCTTTAGGAAGATATCCAACCCAAAGTCTGTCAGGTGGACACCATCAGGGCAAAACAAATCCTTCCTGTCGACCGTTATGACCTCATGTCTGATCACAAAGCCACCCAAGGCCGTGACCATCCTTCCCATCTCCTGGTTAACCTTTTTTCTTACATTGTAAGCAGCCTTCTGAGTCACAATATATTTCCAATGCAGCCGTGCAACCACATTGGACCAACCCAACTTAACATTTTTAAGCCATGTGTGAAACCACTTTAAATCTGCTGCCATCCTCTTAATTAAGTCCAACGTGGGAACTGACCCCAAGTCATTCCCCCCGACGTGCAGCACTATAAAGTTGGGCTGCCCCCACCTCCTGTGCGCCTCCTGCAATAATGCTGGCAAATCTGCCCACGTAAGGCCCCGGCGCTCTAACCATCGGAAGTTCGCCCTGGATGTTGCGAATCCAAGTTGCTGCCCTTCCGCTGAATGCAGTGCCCTGATGGACGCCCAATGGATATACGAATGTCCTACAATCCATACTAGAACAGGAGGGGAATTTCTACCTTGCACACCTGGCAAAACAGAGCAAACCACATTAACTGTCATGCCCTTGCCCCCAACTAGTAATATTAACGCTGACCCTAAACCCACTCTAGAGCTGCCCTGGAAACCCGACCCCCAAGGGTTACATGCTTCTACGCGCAGCCCTTCCGTCTTCTTTTTTTTTTTTTTTTTAAGTGGGTCTAATGTACCCTTTGTATTGGGTTGACTTCCATCTACCCATCCGTTTAATCTCCGCTGATGAAGTACCAGCTGCCGCCGCACTGGTAGCCACACCAATTCTAAAGGAGTGGGGCTCTATCTTTTTCGGATACAGCCCCGCTTTTTCCGCTGCTTTAGCGAGAACCTTGCGGAACTGAAACAATGACAATGCACTACCATCCTCATGCACTAGAAATTGCCTACTGCCATGAGGTCTTACCTTTCCAAATTCTTCAACACACCGGACCGGACAACACTCGGCGAATTCATGCTTTGCGAGAGGCAGCCAAGCCCCCTTTCCCTCCTGGTCCATTTTGGACCTGGGTACGAACAAGAGGAGTCCCTCACCCGAGGAACATAAATGCTCCGCTTGGATGCCACCAATTCACCAACCCACAGCTCCTGCAAATGCCAAAGCAAACGCGGCTCTGAATAGGAGCTTTTCATACTCCGATGTACACACCGATTGCAATTCCCCCGCCAATTGCCTCAACCGACATGTCGTTATAGGCTCCCTCCAATCCTTCGGACGGGGGGAAACTCTACCCCAGCCTTTAAGCACGTGCCTAACCAAGAATGAGCTGGAGTGGTCGACATACCCCAATGTCTTGTTAAAGAACGCCAGTGCCGCCAACCTGCCTCCTGCTCCCATTCTGCTAATCCCTCAAAGTCTTAACTGTGCCAACCATTCCAATACCTGAACCCTGGACGCATCCTCTACCCGCACTCCCATCTGTTGGCAGAATGCCTCCCATTTTTTCCATTGACTCACATACGTAGCCCAAGTCTTTGGTGCCAGCGACGACCTGATTAAGGGGAGGATGCCTTCCCAACCTGGAACAGCTGCCAAAGAAAAGACAAGCATATTAGACCCTCCTTCGCAGCCCTGGGTGCTGCCTTCCTAAACTGCCCGCAATTGAATAGGGAGAGTGCATCAGCGAGCTCCAAGCAGCACAACACCAGATGCCTCAAGTAGCACACCACCCCTGGTGAGGATGCGGACAGTTTGTTAATGGCGTACACCACACTCAAATTGTCCATCCAGAATACCACTGATCTATTTGCCAGCTGCCTACCCCAAATTTCAACTGCTACGACTATGGGGTGTTCCAGCAAAGTCAAGTTCCTGACCCAGCTGGCCTCAACCCACTCACGGGACCATGGCGCCGCACTCCATTCGCCATCCAGGTATGCCCCATACCCGAAACCGCCGGCTGCATTGGTGAACAGGTGCAACACCTGATTGGATACTGTCGGGTATCTCCAAAGACAAACCCCGTTAAAGTGTGACAAAAATGTAGACCACACACTCAGATCCTCCTTCACCTCTGCCGAGATTCTGACCCACTTGTCAAATCCAGCAGGTCCCTTCAGCTGCCCTTCCAGGCGCCGGTTAAAGACCCTGCCCATTGGAATGGCCCTGCCCACGAAATTCAGCAGGCCAAATAGGGATTGAACCTCCCTCCGGGGAACTCTGTCTTGCCCCTGCACCTGCTGCACCATGTGCAGCATGCGCTCCACCTTGTCATCTGGCAGCCTGCATAGCGACCTAACTGTGTCAATCTCTATACCCAAGAACGTCACGCATGTACACGGGCCCTCCGTCTTGTCTGTGGCAAGTGGAACCCTGAACCTCTCTGTCATATCCCTCATAACATCCATGAGCTGTGCACACTCCGTGCAAACAGCTCTCCCTACCAGCAGAAAGTCATCCAGGTAGTGGGCCACCAACCCACCCCCCGAAGCCTCCTGAACCACCCAGTGAAGGAATAGATGAAACACTCAAACAGAGAACAGGACTACACCCCATTGGTAGACACCTGACAACATAAAATGCCCCTTCGAACTATGAGCCTAAAGGTGGATGGGTGCAATGGCAGTAGTCTAAAAGCTGACTCAATGTCCAGCTTTGCCATCAAAGCTCCGGGGCCCTCCGCCCAAACTAACGCGATTGCCTCATCAAAAGATTGATAATGCACGGTGCTAAGCTCCGGGTCAATGGCGTCATTCACCGAAGAACCTTTTGGGAATGACAGGTGGTGTATCAACCTGAACTTCCCAGCCTCCTTTTTAGGAACAACTCCTAATGGGGAGACCACAAGATACGAAATTGGCATAGTCGCGAATGGGCCGGACACCCACCCCAACGCAACCTCCTTTGCCAATTTTTCCCAGACCACTTGAGTGAACTCGTACGCTGTTTTCAGATTCCTGTGGACCCCTGACCCCAAAACATTGCCCTGCATTGGGATCCTGAACCCCTCCCCCAACCCGTTCCAGAGCAGCTCCGCTGCCTCCTGATCCGGGTAGTTCATCAGCCATGGCCCTTGACTCCAGTTCCCGTCTTAAGGGCCGGTCTGGCCTATCCCTGCTCCTTTCTTTTCCCACACTCTGCTCATGGGTGGGGTCCCCCACAGTACTTGCACACATGATGAAAGGAACAATTGCTCCCCCTGTCACACTATTTGTCCTGGAATTTCCAGCACTCTCTGCCACGTCTACCCTGCCTCTGGCCCGGTTGACCTGCCGCCTGTCTTGAAGGGGAGAGGCCCCTTCCAAGCCCAATTTGGACCACAGGTGCATGTCCTGTGTCCCAAAGTGCAGCAGGGGGTTACCAACCATTTTCCTTCAGAAGGCCATGTCGTACTTACGCCATGCGCCTTCCTTAAACCTAGCATGGATATCCTCAATTGTGTCCTGGTATTTGAAAAGGTTGTGCCCCTGTAAGGGCCACCTATCCACATAGCAGGCCGCCAAGACCCTACAGCATTTTAACCATTCTTCATAGGTCTCTGGCCTGCGCACTCTCTTGGGGCCGGAACCGTCAATGGCCCACTCTTTGGCCCTAAACGCATCCAGCGAGAGCTCGAATACGTTGACGTAACCCCCTTCCTGAATCTTTTTAATAACCTTCATTTTGAGGTGGCCATAAAGGGAGTGGACCAGGCAAAGGTACGTATCCCCTTGTGCCGCCACTTTGCGCGGAACTGGGCCCTCCAGGGGCATATTGCCCCCTGGGCCCGCCATACCTGCTTGCACTTCTGCCTGCCCAGTAACCCCAGACCTCCTCTTCGCCTGCTCCGCTGCCATTTTTTTGATCCATCTAAACATCCTACGCTGCCCTTTCCCAACTATCCCTAGGTCCTCCCCACTATCTGAACCTGAATCACTAGTTGAAGTGTCAGTGTCAGCGTGTGTAGTGTTTGGTGTGTGAAACTCACCACCTGCTGGTCTCTCTGCATCAGCCGTCGTCTGTGGTACTGGATCAGCCTCTCTTTGCTGCTCCCTGCTGGGCCCTGCTACCACCAGCGCACTAGAAGATCCTGCTGCCGCAGCTGGCTCCGCTGCCACTCTCACCTGAGGAGACAAAGTAACTTGGGGAGAAGTCTGGTTCACAGGTGGGGCCCCAACTGATGCCCCTGGCCTCACCCCCCTCTATTCCTCCACTGTATTCATCCCCAGCACGCTTGCCACTTCCCTTCTAATACTAGCCTCCTAGCTGGACCCCCCCTGGGCGTGCTCACTGAACCCAGGAGAAGCCAGCATGCCAGCCTCACGCATCACCACTTGCACAGCCCTTCTGATCATGTCTTCCATGCACACCCCCTGAGTATCATGCATACTTGCATCCTGAGACATACTGCACCTGTACATGGGACCACCCTGAGAAGCATAATGTGCATACACTGGACCTTCACTCCTAGCACGTGTCATCCCCCACATGCTCCCCATCTAAACCCCTTTGCTGTCTTCCTCCATCCAATGCCTTTCCGCGCATGCGCACTCGTTCTGGGCCTACCACCTCCATTCACAGCCGCACCCCGAGAGGCCTCATTCATGCTCGCCGCCTGCACGTCTGCCACCACCCTAGGTGAGTAACCCTGCGCCTCCGGAACCCTCCCTGTGACCATTGGGGCCCCATCCACGAACCAGAGCCTCCCCAAATTACCTGGGCTGCTCCGGTCACGTGGGCCATGTTCTCCGCTTTGACCCCTCCTCTCAAGATGGCGGCCGTGATCCTCACTTGAAGAACGTGAGGACGAAGTATCGTGGGAGCCGCCATCTGAGGTGGGAGGTCCTGCTGCACACTCTGCATTGGCTCCAGAGCTAGCCGCCATCACGCTAGGCCCCCCGGCAGCCACTGAAACAGATCCAGCCTGCTCCTGGCCAGATGGGCCCACGACAGAGGCCAAGGATTGGGCCAGGGCTAAAACTGCCGCCATGGCAGCTGGTGGGAGGGCGGGAAATGGCTCCAGCACCCGATCAGGCCCCATCACACGCTCATGCCCTAAACTCAAAGTAGGCCTTACTTCAGGCGTCGGCCTCGGCTCCCCACTAGGCCCCGCTAGATTCCCTGGGCCCATGCTCACCAACCCCTCACCCACAACGGCTTCCTGCCTCACCCTGGGGGTAGAAATCACTGGGGACAAGACTGGGACCGGTGTACTGCACCTCTGGCTAGGGCCTGGGCTTACCCCTTTACTACCACTAATTTGGGCCTACTGGCCAGGGCCAGTCCCCCCACCCCCAACCTTCCTTGCCCCCTTCCCTTTCTTAAATCTCCTGCTGGGTGGGGTTTTTTGGGGTGTGGGGGGGTACCGCATCATCTGATAAATCCTCCTCTCTCTGTGTTGCAGGTCCTTTCTTCCTGGCTGCAACCTCCACCACCTCCCGAAATCGTTTAGGAGGCACCGACTTCCTTCTAGATCTCTCCATCTTCCAGGCTCAGTTCAAAGGTCACAAGAAAACTTTCTCCTTGAAGTCTGGAACAGAAAGAGGCCGGATACACTGCTGCAGGATCCTATAAAGGTAAGCACAAACACCGCCTCCACACCTGCAACATTGTAACAAAACACACTTTAGCATTCTCCAGACTTCAAGTTGGTAATCCCTTAATGATTTGGAAATTCAGAAAATTCAGCAAATTCGGAGATTCGGATTGATCCGAATTTCCGAATTAAATTATTGCCGAATTTACAGAATAAATCCGAATTAGTTCGGATTTATTCAGTAAATTGGGATGGCCATGGATTACACTTGTATTGTACAGTATATTAGGTTATATCACTCTGCTATGGGTTACACCTAATATACAGTACATAATACTAGTCTAATACACAGCACACATACCGAAATTCCGAATTTCCGAACCGAACCAAACCAAATCGAACCGAATCCAGCTGAATTTTTTCAAATCCGAATGAATCCGAAATGAATCCAAAACGAATTCATTCAAAGTTTTCCAAATTCGAATCGATCCAAAACGAAATTCGAAAAACTCCAAATTGATCCAAACTGAACCGAAACAAATTTTTCGATCATGCACATATCTATTGTATTGTATTGTTCACAAATGACTTTACAGTGTTCAATGTTTTTGTATATTTTATGTTTTGGTTAATGTATTTATTGCTGTTATTTGTTCTATGCTATAATTCCAACACTAGTGAAAGACATTGCTATACGCATCTCCCCCCAATCCCCTCCATAGTTGCGCACAGGGTAACAGATTGCTCTTACTTTATCAGGCTGTGGAGCATTATACTTTGTGGGGTGACAGTAGAGCATTGGTACAAAGGAGATACCACACACTTACAGAATGAGAAGATCCTTCGTTCTTCTCAGTGTAGAGTTTGTTGGGTATCCCTGCTGAATATCTACCGCTGAAGGTGGAGAGAGCACATAGAATTGTAGGGGATAGACCAGCGATGACAGGAAAGGAACCCCCCCTCATGGGGTGATGATAAAGTATCTCAATTTCCAATCCAAAATTCAACTTCTTTAGGCATATAGGAAAACTGAAATGCTTCTTTATAATGAAAAGAAACTTTACATTTTCCAAGATTACTCCTCAGAGGTTGCGAAAAAATGGAAAGATTTTGCTCCGTTGTGTAGCTCCCTTCACAAAGACAAGCGCTAAGCTTTTCTACTGTTTCCAGCCCGTTTGAAAATCCGCACCTCACAGGGTTTCAAGTTCTTCGACTCACCTAGAGATGCCCAAGATTTTCTAGACCAAGAAAATTATTCATCTGCCCACTCCTCTCCGAACTGATAAGACTCCCCTGGCTGAACTGGCTAAGGGACTTTTTTATCACTTTTTTGTCTGGGATGTTAATTCCCAGCTCGAGAACTTTTTATGCAGATCCAAGAGGGTTCCATAATGGCATGGTATTGTATTGTAGACATGTGCAATTCATTTCGGATCGATTCGGAAATTCAGAAAATTCAGCAAATTCGGAGATTCGGATTGATCCCAATTTCCGAATTAAATTACTGCCGAATTTACAGAATAAATCCGAATTAGTTCGGATTTATTCAGTAAATTGGGATGGCCATGGATTACACTTGTATTGTACAGTATATTAGGTTATATCACTCTGCTATGGGTTAAACCTAATATACAGTACATAATACTAGTCTAATACACAGCACACATACCGAAATTCTGAATTTCCGAACCGAACCAAACCAAATCAAACTGAATCCAGCTGAATTTTTTCAAATCCGAATGAATCTGAAATGAATCCAAAACAAATTCATTCAAAGTTTTCCAAATTCGAATCGATCCAAAACGAAATTCGAAAAAACTCCAAATCGATCCAAACTGAAACGAAACAAATTTTTCGATCATGCACATATCTATTGTATTGTATTGTTCACAAATGACTTTACAGTGTTCAATGTTTTTGTATATTTTATGTTTTGGTTAATGTATTTATTGCTGTTATTTGTTCTATGCTATAATTCCAACACTAGTGAAAGACATTGCTATACGCATCTCCCCCCAATCCCCTCTATAGTTGCGCACAGGGTAAAAGATTGCTCTTACTTTATCAGGCTGTGGAGCATTATACTTTATTTTAAGACTCCTCCTCCCGCACTTAGCCATAGATCAGATAACAGTGGGCCACAAGACCGCCTATGCTTAGCTCTAATAACCCTTAGATGACGATAAAGATTGTGTCCTGGAATGTGGGGGGATTAACTCCCCCATCAAAAGGAAAACTATACTGACAAAATTAAAAAAATCTCAGGCTCACATCATGCTCCTACAAGAAACCCACTTGAATGCCCCAGAACATGACAAACTTAAAGCTAAATGGATCTCAGAGGTCCTTAGTGCTCCTTACAATAGTTCCAGTAGAGGGGTAGCTATTCTCATACGTAAAAACCTAGACTACCAGTTAGGAGACAAGATTATAGACCCAGAGGGAAGGTTCCTCATTGTTAAGTTGAAGTGGCAGGATGACTGGTACACTCTTTGTAATGTGTATGGGCCTAATCATAGAGCGTTCACATTAAACACTAAACTTATCATTGCGGGAGATTTCAATTTAACACCAAACCCAGCCCTAGATAGATTCTGGAAACCAACTGGCCCTTCCCCGGCTAATATTAAAAGAGACATGACGATATTTCCTGTCAAAGTGTTAAAAGCCCTTTATAGCTCATTAGAAGTATAAGATATATGGAGAATATGTAACCCCACAGGCAGAGATTATACTTGTTCTTCTCATGCGCATAACTCATTTCCCCGAATTGACCTCTTTCTCACCTCCGGCTCCCTAGAGCTATTGGTTACTGACACTAAGATTGCTAACGTCACCATTTCGGACCATGCCCCTATTTCCTTGACCCTCTCACAATCCCCCCAACCCACTAACAAACACGTGTTCCGATTCCCAACTCACCTTATAAAATCCCCAGATTTTACCATGTATTTAACAAGACAATGGGACGACTTTGTAGTCAATAATAGATCACATTTATCCACCCAACTGTTTTCTGGGAAGCAGCCAAGACAGACCTTAGAGGGGATATAATTGCATATCTGACCAAGCAAAAACGTCTTCACAATGGTAAGGAGGAACACTATAATACACAGCTGACTAACACTTACGCTCGCTATTGTCAATACCCTACCTCACATAACAGGGCATCCTACTTTGCGGCAAGGAAAGAGAGAGACACCTTTTTACTACAGAACACAATACGTAGAGACAATGTAAATCAGGGATATTTCCTGAGACATAGTGACAGATCTGGAAGATATCCCAGTTATTATGAGTCAAAGTCAACTAACAAATGATAAGTCTGCTATTGTGTCAGAATTTGCAGAATATTATACCAAATTACATCAGTCACAGCTACCCCATGAAAATGCACAAAAAAAGTTTTGGGATAAACTTACCCACCCCAAACTGACAGCTGACCAAAATGACAATTTAAATGCCCCGATATCCCAGGAAGAAGTTACCCAAACAATTAAATCCCTTGCTCTTGGGAAAACACCTGGCCCTGATGGGCTCCCAACCAAATTCTAGAGGCTTTTGTCAGATCAAGTTTCCCCAGTACTGACTACTCTGTTTGATCATTATTTCATGTTTGATCATTATTCTATCAGCCAATCGGAATTCGAGGGACGCCATCTTGGATGACGTCACTTAAAGGAACCTTCATTCATCGGAAATCGCCGGAAGAAGAGGATGGATCCGTGTTGTCTGCTTCAAGATGGTCCCGCTCCGTGCCGGATGGAAGAAGATAGAAGATGCCGCCTGGATGAAGATGTCTATTGGTCCGGATGTCCTCTTCTTGCCGGATAGGATGAAGACTTCGGACCCTCTTCTGGACCTCTTCTTGCCGGATAGGATGAAGACTTCGGACCCTCTTCTGGACGGATCGGTGATACCCTGCGTGGTGAAGATAAGGTAGGGATATCTTCAGGGGCTTAGTGTTAGGTTTTTTAAGGGGTGTTTGGGTTAGATTAGGGGTATGTGGGTGGTGGGTTGTAATGTTGGGGGGGTTATTGTATGTTTATTTAAATGCAAAAGAGCTGTTTTCTTTGGGGCATGCCCCGCAAAAGGCCCTTTTACAGGGCTGGTAAGGTAAAAGAGCTGTAAACTTTTTATTTTAGAATAGGGAATGGCATTTTTTTATTTTGGGGGGCTTTGTTTTTTTTTTAGGGGGCTTAGAGTAGGTGTAATTAGTTTAAAATTCTTGTAATCTTTTTTTATTTTTTGTAATTTAGTGTTTTTTTTGTAATTTAGTTTAGTTGATTTAATTGTAGATAATTGTAGGTAATTAGTTAATGTATTGATAGTTTAGTGTTAGGTTTAATTGTAACTTAGGTTAGGATTTATTTTACAGGTAATTTTGTAATTATTTTAACTAGGTAGCTATTAAATAGTAAATAACTATTTAATAGCTATTGTACCTAGTTTAAATAAATACAAAGTTGCCTGTAAAATAAATATAAATCCTAAAATAGCTACAATATAATTATTATTTATATTGTAGCTATATTAGGGTTTATTTTACAGGTAAGTATTTAGCTTTAAATAGTATTAATTTATTTAATAAGATTTATTTTATTTCGTTAGATAAAAATTATATTTAACTTAGGGAGGTGTTAGTGTTAGGGTTAGACTTAGCTTTAAGGGTTAATACATTTATTAGAGTAGCGGCGAGGTCCGGTCGGCAGATTAGGGGTTAATAATAATACTTGTGTTTCGTCGATGTTAGGGAGGGCAGATTAGGGGTTAATACTATTTATTATAGGGTTTTTGAGGTGGGAGTGAGGGCGTTTAGGGGTTAATACATTTATTATAGTGGCGGCAAGGTCCGGTCGGCAGATTAGGGGTTAATAAGTGTAGGTAGATAGCGGCGACGTTGGGGGGGGCAGATTAGGAGGTAATAAATATAATATAGGGGTCGGCGGTGTTAGTGGTAGTTTATGGGTGTTAGTGTACTTTAGAGCACAGTAGTTAGGAGCTTTATGAACCGATGTTAGCCCATAAAGCTCTTAACTCCTGACTTTTTTCTGCGGCTGGAGTCTTGTCGTTAGAGTTCTAACGCTCACTTCAGCCAAGACTCTAAATTCCAGTGTTAGAAAGATCCCATTGAAAAGATAGGATTCGCAATTGACGTAAGGGGATCTGCGGTATGGAAAAGTCGCTGCTGGAAAGTGAGCGTTAGACCCTTACCTACAAGACTCTAATTACCAGCGGCCGGCCAAAACCAGCGTTAGAACCCCCTAACACTGGTTTGGACGGCTAACGCAGAACTCTAAATCTAGGCATTTATTTGTTTGCCTATTGACAATAAAAATATTTTTTTTTAAATGCAGGGGAAAACATTTAAAACATTGTTAAACAACTATGCACATCAACCTATATGACATGAATATAGAAGCCAATAACAATAACTAGGTTATCAAGGAATAACAGGATAAGATCAAGGTAAATACAATTCCAGGTCCAGATGGAATACACCCAAAGGTTTTTAATAGAACATAGCACTGTCATAGCACAACTTCTACTCTTACATTTTCAAGACTTATTATGTTCCTCAGGAATAGTACCCCAGGACTGATGCAAAGCTAATGTGCGGCCTCTTTTTAAAAAAGGGAAGCAGAACTGATATAGGAAGTTATAGGCCTGACATTGGTAGCGAGGAAAATAATGGAAGGGATTATAAACGATTATATGCAAGAGTATATTCATGAAAACAAGATTATGAGTTAAAATCTGCACAGTTTTATGATAATAGATCATGTTAAATTTATGCAATTAAAACTATGAGGACTTTAGCAAGAATATAGAAAAATATTAATCAGTTGATATGATTTACTTGAAATTTGCAAAGCCTTTTGATAAACTGCCACATGAGAGATCACGGTACAAAAGTAAAGTTACAGTTTAGTCAAAATTAAACTTTCATTATTCAGATAGGAATTGTAATTTTAATCAGCTTTCCAATTTATTTTTATCATCAAATTTGCTTTGTTTTCTTGGTATTCTTAGTTGAAACTAAACATTGGTAGGCTCATATGCTAATTTCTAAACCCTTGAGGGCTGCCTCTTATCACATGTTTTTTTAAATTGCTTTTCACAACAAGAAACTGTGGGCCATATAGATAACACTGTGTTCAGGCACAATGAGTTATTTAAGAGTTAGCACGAAACAATACTAAATGCAAGTCAATAGATAATAAATATGTGCCATGTCATGTGATCAGGGGGCTGTCAGAAGATTCTTAGATACAAGGTAATCACAGAGGTAAAAAGTGTATTAATATAGCAGTGCTGGTTATGCAAGACTGGGGAATGGGTAATAAAGGGATTATGCATCTTTTAAAATAATAAAAATTATATTGTAGCCTGTCCCTTTAAGGGAATGGGAATCGCTGAAAATGAATTGCTAAATAAAAGACATGGAGCAACTTGTTGCAGTAGTCATTGGACATTAGTAATTAGTGAGTTCCCCCAAGGATCAGTACTTGGCCCTGGGTTTTTATTTTTTTTTATAATTTACTTGGTGTAAGGATTAAATATCAACATCTCTATTTTTGCAGATGATACAAAATTATGTAAGGTGATTAGGTCAGTGCAGGATGCAATTACATTGCAAAGGGATATGCAAAACTTGAAAACATGGGCTGGTAAATGGTAAAGTTTTAATACTGGTAAATGTAAGGTTTTATAATTTGGAAGAAAAATATGCAGGTTTCCTAATATTTAAATGAAAGTAGACTTAGTAAAAGTCCCATCAGAAATATTTCTAAATACATTAGGAACCAAGGAGAGTATTTTTTAGACATAAAGTTGGCTTCCCACTCACTCAGTTCTAGTTTAGGTAAGTCTTGCACTACACTGTGGCAAATTTGGGGTGGGGCACTAAAAATACCTCCCACTCATTCCACATTGGTGCAGCCACAGTGGAAACAGGGGAAGGAACTTCTACAACACATACAAACTGTTGGGACGGTTGAAATCTAATTGCTACAGGAGGTTCATCAGACCAATGAATGTCTCAAACTAACCATCTGTGTTGCTACTGCATGTGTAACCATAAATAAAAAGAGAGAAGTGCTCAACATGGGAACAAACAATAGCATAATAGCTTGTTCTATTGCTAGTTACCACCCAAAAAGCAGCCTCTTTTTGGTAAACATGTGTCTTCCACAGAGAAGAACTTTCCTGTAGCATATAAGTCTGATCCTGACTCAACAGTACAGTCCAGCCCCAAAATACCAGGTAATCCCTCTCTGAACGAGAGAAACAGCAAAACCACAGATGTACGTTTTGGCCTAGTGTGGGCCTCGTCAGTGAGGTGCAGCCATATCCCTCTAGGCACACTGAGCAATGGGTCCACGTCTGGATTCCCGCATCACGTTTAGGGAGACTTCCCTAAGAGTCATAATTTGCATAAATAAAAAGAGAGAAGCGCTTAACCTGGGAATGAACAATGGCATAATATCTTGTTCTATGGCTAGTTACCACCCAAGAAGCAGCCTCTTTAATTAATTTATGCATGTTTAACCATAACATCAATGCTCAGGAAATTAGCTTTGCCATTATGTTCCCACATGAAACACCACAAGAGCAAACATAATATGCAAAGTAGGCCACACATACATCCTGCACAAAACAATTCATGGGGAGTGCATATGCTCATGGGTGTGTGCTATTCATTATTTTCCCCAGTGGCATACATTGTACTAATTGATTGGTATTATTTGCATGTTTATTATAGTTAATAGACTGAGTGAGCTATGGACGACTGGGAAAAAATGGGTTGGTATTGGTCAGTCTCAAATAAGTGGGAGACAAATGTTGGATTTCACACTTGAATGGTACACTATAAACATCTTGCTTTTGTGTACAAATTGTATTTGTTTTGTGCTCTGTAAACATGTCAATGAACAAATTCTGTAACCTAGGTTTGCTTCAGAATGCTTCATATTGGCTAAACAGACTACTGATTTGCACAGAGAGCTTGGACCTCTCTGTGTCCAAATATATATATATATATATATATATAAAATAATTTCATTATTTATTTTAGCCCCCTTTCATTTAATTTAGGTTTGAACATTTTGAGAACTGGTACTGCACATGGCAAGCTTCACAAGCCAAACCCTGCATTATATTTGTCCATAATTGCTTCAGCAGAGATGATACAATAATAATCTTCAGAGAAAATCATATTTTGCTAACAAAATGACTGTGGCTAGCAGTGTCCACTCTTAGAAACATAGAAACATAGAATTTGACGGTAGATAAGAACCAAAAAGGCTCATCAAGGCTTCCCATATTACATATTACTTTTTCCTTAGGATAGCCTTATGCATGTCCCAGGCATTTTTAAATTCCTTTACAGTCTTTGTGTTTACCACCTCAAATGGAAGTTCATTCCATGAATCCACCACCCTTTCTGTAAAAAAATGCTTCCTTAAATTTCTCCTGAATCTGCAACCCTCTAACTTTAGATTGTGACCCCTTGTTGTGGCATTTATTTTTTTGTGAAAAATGCTTTCAGCTTCTATTTTATTAAATCCCTTCATATATTTGAAGGTTTCTATCATGTCACCTCTTTCCCTTCTATCCTCTAAACTATACATATTTAGATCATAGAGTCTTTCTTTGTACGTTTTATATTTTAGACCATGTACCATTTTAGTAGCCCTCCTTTGGATAGCTTCAAGTTTATTTATATCTTTTTGAAGATATGGTCTCCAGAACTGTACACAGTATTCCAGATTTGGTCTAACTAATGATCTGTAAAGTGGCATAAGAACCTTGCTATTTCTGCTACTAAAACCTCTTCCAATGCAACCAAGCATTTGACTGGCCTTGCTGACTGCACTGCGGCATTGTGTACCAAATTTTAAATCATTTGAAATAATAATTCCCAAATCCCTTTCTTCTTTAATTACAGTCAGTAATGTACCATTGAGACTATAATCGGCCTTTGGGTTTTTGGATCCTATATGCATAATTTTGCTCTTGGTAATATTACATTTCAGATCCCATTTATTTGACTAGTCCTCTAGTTTATTAATATCACAGTTAATTTGAGCAACTCCTCCTGGAACATCTACCCTGTTACAAATTTTTGCATCATCAGCAAACAAGCAAACCTTCCCCTTAAGCCCACTTTCAATATCACTTATTATTATTATCGGTTATTTGTAGAGCGCCAACAGATTCCGCAGCGCTATAAACAAAGGGGAGTATCAAACAATTAAGGGATAAAGTGGGTAGAGGGCCCTGCCAAGAGTTGCACTGTTGTAATCCACTCTTAAGAAGGTGATCTACAAACAGCTGGGCTCTTAGGCTTACATGCTAAGGGGGTTCAGGGGATAGCAATGGAGGAGTGGAACTGGTATAAAGTAAGGTAAGCATAGGTTGTATGCATTCCTGAACAGCAGAGTCTTTAGGGAGCGCTTGAAGCTTTCAAAACTAGGGGAGAGTCTTGTGGGGCGAGGCAGAGAGTTCCACAAGATGGGAGAAGTCCTGTAGTCTGGAGAAGTCCTGTAAACGGGAGTGCGATGAGGTAACCAGAGAGGAGGAGAGTAGGAGGTCATGAGCAGAGTGAAGGGGACGGGAGGGAGAGTATCTGGAGAAAAGGTCTGAGATATAGGGGGGAGCAGTGCAGTTGAGGGCTTTGTATGTCAGAGTGAGAATTTTGTGTTTGATCCTAGAGGCAAGAGGAAGCCAGTGAAGGGATTGGCAGAGAGGAGCAGCAGATGAAGAGCGATGTGTAAGGAAGATGAGTCTGGCAGAGGCATTCAGTATGGATTGTAAGGGAGCTAGGCGGCAGGTGGGGAGACCAGAGAGGACAGAGTTGCAGTAATCAAGGCGGGAAAGAATGAGAGAGTGGATTAAAATCTTAGTTGTGTCTTGTGTAAGGAAGTGTCTAATTTTGGAGATGTTTTTAAGGTGGAAGCGGCAGGCTTTAGCCAAGGACTGAATGTGAGGAGTGAAGGAAAGATCGGAGTCAAACATGTTAAACAGAACAGGCCCAAGAACTGACCCTTGGGGAACACCACTAGTAACTGCTGCCTCATTTGAATGTACTCCATTAATTGAAACCCTCTGTCGTCTATCTTTAAGCCAGCATTCTACCCATTTAACAATCTTAGCATCTATTCCAAGGCAATACATTTTGTGAATAAGTTTGTTGTGTGGGACGGTGTCAAATGTAACAAATCCAGATTGCCTCCTCCAAACAGAGTGGGTAAAGTTTGGCTATTGAGAAGCAATTGCATCAATGTGAACATACATTCAAACGTTTCCAAACTCACTCAGTATCTTAATTTATTGCAAGACCGCAACAAAATCTGATAATTAAAAAATGTTCCCCATCCCTTTAAGGACACTGCATTATTATGTTCAACTATTTCATGTTTGGGTAGTGCATTATATTCCTTATAGACATAATTTGTATTAAATATTATTTTTGCACTTGTGTTAAGGATCTATATTTAATGTACTATTCCATTATTCAAGATGTTTACAAATAAATAATACAGTGTTATTCATTTTCAAAAACTGGTAAAAATATAAATTATTCAAAGTATCAACAATGTCTGTGAATTAACACTTCACACAAGTCATTAAAAGTATAAAAAATGTCTGTGAATAAACATATTTAGCATTTATTATTAAGAAATATGTCAATCAAATTTTACCCAAAATTAATGCAAACTGTACTAATATTATATAAACTAATAAAGTTTATCAACAGCCAGGCTCCTGTGATAAAAGCTACTTTTCAATAACTGACATGAAAATACTAAATTATGATAACTCATTCTCCTAATTATTTATTTATATAGCTTTCTAAAGACAGACAATTATCTCTCTATTCTGTAATGAATATGATGCTTAAAGGACCATTAATGCAGTATAATTGCATAATTTACACATGTATCATAAAAAGACAATGCAATAATACCTACTCTGAATTTCACAAAAGCAATAGATTTTTTTCTTTCACTTTTATTTTTTTTCCCAATTTTCCAACCCAATGTATCATGTGACAGACATCAGCCAATCACAGACTAGTATACGTATACCCTATGAACTTTTGCACATGGTCAATAGGATCTTGTTACCCAGAAAGTGTGAATATAAAAGGCTGTGCAAAATTTGATAATGGAAGTAAATTGGAAAGTGTCTTAAAACTGCATTTTCTTTCTGAATCATAAAAGTTTATTTTGACTTGAGTGTCCCTTTAAAGCAACATACGTATTTGTGAGACTGAATATACTGGAAACAAACTTTTCACTTATAACTAAAATTCCATAAAAATGTAAAATAGAGGTGACTGACCCAGCCCTCCAAACCACAGACACTATCAAATTCCCTACAGCAAAACCCAAATGACCCCTCTATGCAATACTCTACTGGTTACCCTATCAGCTAACATTTCGCCACACACAATTATTGCATGCTTGTAATCCCACCACCCCAAACACTCTCCTTTGATCCAAACCGCTATACACAATGCCTATTGGTAACAGCAAGTCAGTCACTAGAATATTCTTTTTTTAAAGGAACATAATACCCATATGCTTAATCACTTGAACGTTATGCAGCATAACTGTCAAAAGCTGACAAGAGAATATAACCTGAACATCTCAATGTAAAAAAGCCAATCAGCAGTGCTGAGGTCACGCTTTGCTTTGTTGTGATCTCATGAAATTTCACTGAAATCTCTTGAGATTCCATAGTAAATGTCCTTAAACTGAATAGGAAAATAACATAACTGTGCATGTACATGCCAGATGCACACTCCTTTGCAAGTCCTGGGACTAGTATCTCTTTACGTTGGGGTGTACAATTTTGAGGTAACTAATCTTACTTTTTTAAAATAGAGGTGTTTATGTGATATTTTCTAATCAGATTTTTACAGTTGTAATGCATCACTTTCAAGTGCTTCAACATTTGGGTATCATGTCCCTTTAAGTTTACACAAGATTAGCAGGGAGTTACCTACTGCAGGTTGCACCCTTCCCAAGGTTTTGTCCTATATAAAACAGACCAATCAGAAATGAAGTGGATGGGCTTACTGATAAATGTAAATTATTATTTTCTTCAACTTGGTTAATCATTTTAGGAGTAATTTGGTTTTTCTAATTAAGGACTTTTTTTCTTGGTAATTTCATTGTTAGCTGTTAGATAGAGATGTGATAGTGAAGATAATCAAGGAGGTTTTGATTTTAGTAGGAAGATTATTAATTGGTATAATGTAAAAAAATGTTGATTATGTTTTAAATATGTAGACCGAATACAAAATTCCTTTTTACTACAGATGAGAAATGGTCTTTTTTCATCTGCTTTTAATTACATCTCTTGTTCATACTAATTGTACAGTCTGCTATATTATTGAATCTGAGAGTTTCTATATTATTTTGCTGGATTGTATCATTTGTAAAAGAAGTGATATTAAGAGGAGGGGATATTCCTGAGAGATAGTCAGCTGAGAGAATAGATTTATATTGCAGCATGTTTAAAGGGACAGTCTACCTTAAAGGGACAGTGTTCTCCCCTTTAATTTGTTCCCAATGATCCTCTTTACCTGCTGGAGTATATTAAATTGTTTTCAATTATTTTCATTACCCTTATATTGGCATATGAAATAGTTTATTTAGTCTGTGGTATCCCCACCCATTCTGGAAATTGTTGGCCTCAAGGCCAAGCTATAGATTAACTGTGTAAACACAGCTAGTAGAAGAAATTACACTCCCAGAGGGTTATAGAAGAGATAAGGTAATACAATGTAAATTTTCCATTGTTCACTCCAAGTATTGGTGATTGGTTTATGGACAGATATAAGATAAAGAAGCAGGTATATGTACACAATTTGATAAAGTAATGAGATCTGATTATACCTACAAGCTCAGCCCATTTTATTAGGTTGTGGCTTCAAAACACAAAACCAGCTAATTCATATACACAAATAAACCTTGGTTTGCATAACCAATGCTGTTATATCAATACACTTTTTACCTTTATGATTTCCTGTATCTAAGCATCTGCTTAGATGTACTGTAAATGCCCCTTATGCTTTTTGTAAACTTGCATTTTAGCCAATTAGTGCTGGTTCACGCATAACCATTATCATTCTCCATGGAAGTGAGCACAATGTTATCTATATGACACACATGAACTAGCAATGTCTAGCTGTAAAAGCTAATAAAAAGTGACATCCAAAGGCTTAGAAACAGGCACATTTAGAGGTTATAAAGTATATTAAAATAACAATGTTGGTTATGCAAAGCTGAGTAATGGGTAGTGGAGGTGTTATTTATTGACTTAAAAAAATAAAATCAAGTAGACTGTCCCTTTAAAGAGCAACTTGTGTTTGAGTGCATTTCCTTTGTGAGTGTGCTCTTGATTATACTATTGCCAATCTGGAATATTATTGGATAATACATTGTGGGATAATGCACACTCAGGGGTATATTTAACAATGTGTGAGCGGACATGATATGAAGTAGCGTACGCTGTCAGCATTTATCATTGCACCAGCAGTTCTTCTGAATTGCTGGTGCAATACCGCCCCCTGCAGATTTGCGGCCAATCAACCGCTAGCAGGGGGTGTCAATCAACCTGATCTTATTCGATCGGGTTGATTTCTGTCCGCGGCCTCAAAGCAGGCGGACAAGTTATGGAGCAGCGGTCTTAACTTCTGTTTCCGGTAAGCCTGAAGGCTCGCCGGAAACAAGGGGCATAAAGTTGCATACGGAGCTTGATAAATATGCCCCTATTTCTTTTCTCTTTTGCCAAAATGTTTGTTTTTTTCAACATAAGAACATTGATTTAATATAATTAATGTTCCCTCTTTTATGTATGACAAATAAATAGATTTTTTATTTTTTATTTTTTTAAAGTACAATATCATTTAAAGTTAAAGCGACAGTCAGCAGCAAAATTGTCTTTGTTTAAAAAGACAGATAACACCTTTACTAACCATTCCCCAGCTTTGCACAACCAACATTGTTATATTAATGTACATTATAATATACAGCAGAGTGCTATTTCATGTGAGCCAACCCACGGGTTGTGCACAACACAGCACTAATTGGCTAAAATGCAAGTCAATAGAAAATAAATAAATAGCCATGTAATCAGGGGGCTGTCAAAAGAGGCTTAGATACAAGGTAATCACAGAGGTAAAAAGTGTATTAATATAACCATGTTGGCTGTGCAAAACTGGGGTATGAGTAATAAAGTGATTATCTATATTTTTAAACATTTTGGAGTTGACTGTCCCTTAAAACAGTTTTAATAGTATTAAGAGTATATATTTAAATACATAATACTTTGCTTTGCAAGTAATATTTTTTTTAATAACACTTTCTCAATAAAGTTAGAATAAAATTATATTAACATGGTTACTATGCCTCAGAAACAGACTTATGATTAATAGAATTTTAGGAATGTATAACATCAGTGTTTCCTATTATAAAGTTTCACTGTAACAGTCTTCTGTAAAAACCTTTCTTCAGGTAGAAAGCAATTGGTTCCTTTCATGTGAACATAATAGCATTCAAAGGAATGTACAACAAAGCTATAAAGTCCATTTTCTTAAGATTTTGACTGCTTCTATTTACTGCAAGTCATTTCTCTGTGGAAAACTCTCATATTGCAAATGTTCTGGTCCTCTTAGGTGGTTCAGTTGGACAACTGTAATAATTCACTACCCCTGTAGCAAGTGTATTTCTCAAGATGCAATACAAAAAATAGAACTTGAAATTATCTATGACATTTTGGTAGAATTATTTGTTGTTTACATTCTTTAGAAAAATGGGCTATTTTTGTGTTTTATTGGGGTTTTTTTTGTATTGCTCTCCCCCTCTTACCTTATATGCCAATATGTTCCATAATTATTTTTTGGCAGAAGGATCTTTATTCTGCTGCATCAATAGTTTTGATATAACAGTATGTGCCTATGTGGCTTTAATTTGATTCCTGGTAAGCCAATTTCAATTCCAGTTTGTGAAATTTAAAACGAATGAAGAAAAAACTCCAACTATTCATTGAAGCATTTGTATAATAATTAATGTTCATATTTTTTTATTAAAAACAAACCTTGCTTGGGTAATCTTGATGGAATTAAAACTTTGTTCTTATTTTAACATATTTACATGTAATTCGTTTACACCTCAAGTCCAATGTAATTAGATTTCATAAAGTATTCATATATTTGTCCCTATTAATCAACAATTTCAGTTCAGGCACCAGCAGTTTTTTATTTATGAAATAAGCTTTCTGTGAAAAAATTCACCACAGAAAATAAAAGTAGCTATGGTTGACACAACACAAAATAATCTCAATGTAATAACTATAGCAGATTTTCTACACTATAACAAATAACAGCAATCTTTGCTACCTGTATCATACAGTTAGCTGTGTTACTGCATAGTAACTATACCCCTTACTTCCTACACTGTAATTAAAAGGAGTCAAAATAAAACTTTATGATTCAGATAGAGAATGCAATTTAAAACAAAAAAATAATTTCCAATTTACTTCCAATATCAAACTGTACACAGTCTTTTTGAATGCACAACTTCTGAGGCAGCAGTTCTTACTGAGCATGTGTATACATATTTGAGTTATCACATAATCCAGGCGGCAGGGAAGTAAATCTACTGATTATGTGGAATTCAGAGTAAATGGTATTAGACTGTCTTTATATTATGTATTAAATGATACTTTACCACAGCTATATCCATTGCAATACACACAGACGAGGCCCTCCATCATATTTCCTGCAGCATTCAAAGACCCCCTTTACACAGTCCAAAGATCAAATCCCCTTAATGATTATTCTACCATGACACCTTCATCCACCAGACATAATCAAATTTAAAAAAGTAAAAAAAAACCTGTAAAGTTAGGACTGAGGTGGGAGTGATCAACCTCAGAACAGAGAAGTCCAGTTTCTCAGTCAATGGATTTATGTAGGAAAATAATGGTATACTTTGGTGGAGGTGATATTTTTGGAATTACAAAATACTTCATATGTGTTTTAAATTTTGTTGCAACACAGCTGTTGGCTTCCTCTTCACTGGAGGGCCTTTGATTGCATGTGTTGTGCATTTTATATGTCCTGGAATATTGCTCTATAGCAACCCTCTTACTATCTTACTTACTAGTATAAATGTCAGTTACTACTGAGTTCTGGAACCATGAGTTTCAAATAATTAGGCCCTTGAAACTGCTAAATCCCTTAAAGGGCCATTATACACTCATTTTTTTTTTTTTTGCATAAATGTTTTGTAGATGATCTATTTATAAAGCCCATAAAGTTTTTTTTTTTTTTTTAAATGTATAATTTTGCTTATTTTTAAAGAACATTGCTCTGATTTTCAGACTCCTAACCAAGCCCCAAAGTTTTATTTGAATACCGTCAGCTACCTTCTCCAGCTTGCTCCTGTTTGTGTAAAGGGTCTTTTCATATGCAAAAGAAGGGGGAGGGGGGAGTGTCTTATTTCCCACTTGCAGTGGGCTTTCCAACTGCCTTTTCAACAGAGCTAAACTGAAAGCTTCTAAGTACGTTTTTAAACAGTTTTATACTGGATTTTTATATCAGTATCTGTGCATCTTATTCTTTATAGTAGTGTCTATTACATGCAGTTATATGAAAATGAGTGTATACTGTCCCTTTAATAGTCCAGAAACCAGCTGGGTCTTAAAATTAATTCTCAACAATTAATAAATAATACAACGACATAATGATTTATTCAAAACAAAGATTAGTCTGAAAATATGTAGATGCATTTTTACAATTATATCAGTTATTTAAATAATAAAGCTATAAGTATGTATGTATAGTTTTTACAAAGAATTGCACATTCTATAACGTAATGGTTACTACAATGTTTGAACCTAGGTTTTAATTTTTCTCTTTCTTCTGCTGACAATAATTAGAGACCGATATATATGTCACTCAATGAGAGTGTGCAAACAAGGCTGTGTGTAATATAGCATTATTAAATTAAGTATCTAACAATGTTTCCTTCTAGCCTTGTTTGCACGCTCTCTTTTATTTCCTGTTTTATATCTGACACTAATTGTCCTCTGCAGGAAAGAGAGATAAAAAGAAAACCTAGGTTTACTTTATAGTATACTTTATAGAGCCTTCCTTGAAATTTAGAAAAAAAAGTAAATATAACAAAATAAATAATGTAGGTAAATTGCAATTGTTATTTTTACTACACATAATTAAAAATGTTATTTTACAATCTAATACTTTTTGATGTCCGGTTAAGCACCGGCGTAAAGTCATAGGAGAGTTTTATTATAGCTCTTGAAGATTTGGGTAGACAACCCCCTTGTACAGTTTAACGACTAACCCTTTCACTTTCTCATAATATATTTATTTTCATTTCTATCCTACAGCATACAAACTTTGATATACAACATAAAATACAGGCCTCCATTTAAGTTGTAAACTCTCTATTGTGAAGTCTATAATATTAATAAAATATGTAATGATAATTCTCACAGTCTATTAAAAATAAGACTAAAATGATTTTCCTCTGTCTAAAAACATGTTTTTAATGTCTGAGATAGTCTCAGTACTACAACTATTGCTCTAAATTGCCAATTAAATCAAAACACCTAAGATGCTTAAGCCTTATATATCCTACTCTTCGTGTAATCACTGATTATTTTTTCCAAAAGGTGTTCTCACACACTGATATATGCTATGAATAATAACCTTACAAGTCTACAATTCCCTTGTTGCAGTGTGGCTAAATTTCAAATAAAGTTGCCTCATCTGCTTTAAACCAATCTTCTGAAATACATTTTTAATAACTGAATTTTTTAGTGCTAATAACAGTATTGTAGTAATAATGGATATAATCTTCTTATGACCAGTTCTTTCCAAATGATATATTAAATATCAATGATAGGTTCCTAGTCACTCCTCTCTTATATTTTTATGTCAAGCATAGGGCCAATTTATTTCTGTTCTTATTATTGTTTTGACTGAATTACTTTCTGTTCAAGTTTTTCCTTAAAAACCAAAATTAGAGCAAACACATTTATTTATTTATTATCTATCTATCTATCTATCTATCTATCTATCTATCTATCTATCTATCTATATCTCTATCCATCTATATAAATATATATGTACTGCACCTATATAGTACTGCAGCTATATTTGAAGTTTATTTGAGAATTGAGTCCTCTTTTTCAAATGCTTATAAATTGTGAATGGATAAAAAAAATATGGCTGAATTTAGTATCTTTTTTTCCCATTTTAATCACTTCAGACTTTAGCCACTTGTACTAAATCTATATATTTATTTTTTTTAGTTAGTAAAATTGAAGGTACATAATGCTCTTAAACGTTATATGCAAGCTACAGTGCAATAATAAAGTTCTCTAACTATGGGGTCAATTCTAATCTAAACGATCTTATTTTTCAGTTGTTTTCTGCACCCAATAAGCCTTTTTCAACATTGGGATGATTACAATGCAAACAATAACAACATTCTCGTATTAGTAAAATATCGGCTCAGATAACAGAAAGTCACCCATATGAATATCAACAAAGGCACTTGATAAATGATATAGTCCACCATTATGAATCTAAAAAAAAAAGATGGCAATGCCTAAGCCAACAACAGCAAAGGCCCTTTTTGGTGATGCTTGAATTGTGCCAAATGAAAAATTATGCTGAACATATCATCACCATCAATTAAATGTCAAAGCTAGAAATGTACATTTTGACATTTGCTTAGTGAACAAATGCTGAAAATATCCATGGTCTGCTACATTTGGCTCTTTTCGGCACTGGATATATTTGTAAAAAAAAAAAATAATAGAAAGACAAATATCCAGTTAAGTGTATGTCCAAGTAAGGATCCAGCATCTGACAAGTGAATTGGCACACACTGGGGTCAATTTATTAAGGACCGGTGGACATAATTCCCTGTCGGCATTTAACAATGCACAAGTATTTCACAAAAAATGCTTGTGCAATGCTGCCTCCCTGCACATTCGTGGCCTAGCTAGCAGGGGGTGTCAATCATCCTGATCTTATCTGATCAGGATGATCTCAGTCCGCCACCTTAAAGGTGGCGGACAAGTTAAGGAACACCAGTCTTATGACCACTGCTTCTTAACTTAAGTTTCAGGCAGACCTGAAGCCTCGGGTGGAGCAAGCATCATCGGCTGCTTGATAAATCTCCCCCACTGTCTCAACTTTCTGGATAAGAGTCATGACATGACAACCAATGAAATAAAAGGAATCTTGGTCAAGGCAGGCTAGGTTGTCAACTTGCTGACAAAGACAGATTCATAATCCAAAGGATCAGGGAGGTAATAAAGAAATTGCTCTAATGTGTTACATGAAAGAACAGAAATGCACTAGTAGTGAGCAAATGACAAGAAACATTTGTGCATAGCCACCAATTACTAGTTAGCTTTCAGTATTGCATTGCTGCTTCTGGGCCTAGCTAAGTGTACTTTTCAACAAAGAATACCAAGAGAAAGAAGTAAATATTAAAAATTGTAAATAGATGTGACAAATTTACTATATAACTTATCTTTTTATGGTGGGCAAAATATAATTGGCATGAGAAATCTTACTATCATTGAGTTCAGTATATCACAGCTGCTAGTATAGCATTTTTATTACAACCATTCTAAAATATTTTGTATTGATCTTTTATTTTCTAAGATTAAGGTAAAATTAGGTGGTTGAGATAGCAGTAAAACATGATAATTAATCAATGTTTGCCTTTTGAAGAACTTAGTAAAAGACCCTACCAGAGTGATCCAGGAACCTGAACAAAAAGGTATGATCTATGGCCTGACTTGTTCTTATATATCATTAATTGGCAGTGCCCTCTACTAACTCATATGGTACATAATTTGCTTCTTAAATGCTATTTTTGTTTATTATATCTCTGTTTATAGTTTATAGTGTTGCAGAATGTCATGGTGCAATGCAATCAAATAATAATCATCATCATCAATAATTTTAGTGCTCTTCACTGATGTTATTGGGATTAAACATATGCTTTAGTAGCCATGTTTTAATAAATAGGCAGAATATAATTTTAACATTAACCATATAAAGCAATATTTATAGTTAAACACACTTAAAAATTAAAAATGTTAATGCAGGCAACTTGGTAATATGCATCATATTTGGTGGACATGTAGTGTTATTCAGCCTTTTTGGGAGCAAATTATATTATAATTAAAAAAGCTTTTTAGATTATAATTTGCCTTTATATCCACACATTTTCTTATTTAACATCATTCCTAAAGTGCAATCAAAACTTCAATATAAGCTACTTTAAGTGTTACTCAATAGTGCAAAACAATTCATTTCTAGGTATTGAAAGCAGATGGAAGTTCCCAATTTGCATACCTGGTTAACCCAAGTTACCTTGAATCTTTCTCTTGAAAGATATTTTTACTTTTCTATAAATTAGATACCTATAATGACAGGATGTATATTTAGGAGTTGTGCAAGTAATCAAAAGCAAATTTTCTTATTTTCAGTTAACTTTCCAAAATTACCCATGGTGAGCTCAGCCATATAATAAGTGGAACACTTCCTTTTCACTATGGTGTACATTTAATGGGAACACTATGGGAACAAGAATGGCTCCCCAGTATGGTAACCTATCCAAGGAAAATCTTGAAAATATTTTTTTATCCACCTGCAATATGAGACCCTAGGCATAATTCTGCTATATTGATATTTTAATAATATGGACAGCAGGCGAGCGACAATTAATTCATTTCCACAAGAGATTTAATTAATTCTATCACACTATTAAACTCTCCCAAAACCACTCCACCACATATATTAATTTTCTGGACAACACTATTTACATTAAGAACAATACCATACACACTTCCATCTATCACAAACCCACAGACTGTCCCTCATATCTAAAATATGAGAGCTTCCATCCAAAACACACAAAACACTCCATCATTTCCAGCCAAGCCATAAGATACATCTGTTTTTGCTCAAACAAACATGACATTTAAAATCACTCAAAAATGTATTCAGTAACCAAGACTACCACTCAAGAATAATAGAAAACAAAAGTACACAGAGCCACCAAAATACCCAGGGACAAACTGCTGCAATAAAGTCCAACAATGGAAAATAACGGGTTACCTCTAGTTGTAACCTATAACCCACAATTAGATATTTTAATAAAAATTGCCAGACTTACATCCAACTCTCCACAAGGACAGAGAACTAAAAGAAATGTTCCCAGATCCACCCTTCATCTTATAGAGGCAACCACCAAACTTTAAAAAAGGTAACCAAAAGCCAATTAGGATACAACACAGACAATAGAACTTTTCCCTGCAACCAAAAGCCATGCAAAACCTGCTCCCTCATACTCACAACAGAGACAATCTCACCTCCCACGAAGTAGAAGAATACAGAATCTAGGAATGTTTTACTTACTGTTCATCATATGAGGTGTACATCATTGCTTGTAACAAATGCAACAATTGGGGGACACTATATTATATAGCACAGACATATATGATTAATATGCAATATCAAAATGGTGAATTTTAGTGGACAATTGTCCTGACAGGAGAAACATAACAAGAACTCAGGAAAAGAATGAATCTCCACTGCTTCACAATTACCAATAAAATAACAGATAAACCAGTAGGAAAAAATTTCAACAGACCACATCACAATCTCCAGGTTTTGAGAGTAACAATACTGAAAAGGAACTTCAGATCGCAAAGGGAAAGACGGATTTGGGAAAAAAAATTCATAAGCCTGTTTGACTCTTTCAATTCAGGGTGGAACCTGACCGATGACTTTATGAATTCATATGTTTCCGAAGGACATGGAAAATTTATCTATGTCCTAATATCTAAATAATTTTTAGTAAAAGTTTTATCATACAGATATCTGTTATATTACCCCACACACACACACACACACACAAACACTGGAGACAGTCAGTCTCTTCACAAATAAAATACAACATGATCCTGCACTCTGAGTGTTTACCACTTTCTTTTGCACATCTTTGTAATCATGTCCAGGATTCACAAACACTTCACACATCCCTCTGAAACCTTTCAAAGGCTCTGACCTTACAGCTACATCACGGCAAATGTTCATACTTTACATTTGTCATTTCTAAATAAATATACCTTACAGCTTTATCCTCTAAACTGTATATAAATATGACTGAGCTTGATTTGTAAATAAAAATGTTTGACAAAGGGATCTCAGTGTCCTGAAAGCTTGCAATTGTATCCACTATTACTTAGCTGTTAAAGATATCACCTGTACATCTATTTTGTTATTTTCATACAAAAGCATTTTTATTTCCGTGAAAATCTAACCAACAGGACATATGTGACATTTATAGGTAACCAGTCAATCTTTCTCTCATTACACTGTTTGGATATTTTTGTTGTTTGTTGTTTAGCAAGATAGCATACCACTTGGTATGTGTTTACTGTATCACATTTTATTTTGTATGCTCATATTTTTTGTTTGTTTAAAACTTGAAGAAAAATAATATATATAAAAAATAAAAATGTTAATTTTTTTTCACAATCTATTAATGTAAAACAATGCATTTTGCAGTTCTGACATACAGCAGAATGCCTCCATATGTAAGACTCATGTGTGCTGTCAGGAAAGGGTGCATTTATGTTTGTTTGCTTTAAACTGTAGGCACCATTAATTTGAACATTGATAGAATAAAAATATTTACTACTCCTTTATATGATTTTTGTTTGTTTGTTGGGGGGAGCTTACACTACTGCAATTAAGCAAACTTAGGATGTTGGGAATCTGACCTACCAGAAATAGTTTTCGTTTTCGTGTCTTCTACATTCCTTCACTGTTTTTGAGAATGAAATCATTATCTTGCATCTGGTTGCAATTAGGACATCAGAAAAAGTATATTGTGCAATCCCTCTGACTATAACCTTAGTTAACTGGAACCTAAATAACCTGACTATAACCTTAGTTGACTGGAGACTACAACGTGAAAGCAGGTTATCAAATATACTAGGTCTGGTTATCTAGGCCTTTTGTTTTTACATCATATCTTGAAGATGGAACATAATTGATAGATTTTTTGTCTTTGAATTTTGAACCTATTCATATCAAAAAGGGCCTACAGCTCAATTCTATCCCTCATGATCCTTGGTATACATGGGCTGGGTACACATACCTCGTGGTGTTCTTGCTGTTCATGTAAAGCTTTATTCACTCAGTACCAGAGGAAATACTGCTGGATGACAGATTGGAAACAGCTGCAGTTGAATTACTCCATCAATCATTTTCAAAAAGGAAAGTGCGGTGGGTGACTTTTAGAAAATATGCACAACATAAATGATGCTATGTTCTGCAGTATTTTAGGGTATTGAAACATATATTAACATACATAGTAAAAATAAAATTATATATACAAAGAGAGGGCGATAATACTGAAGATTCATTTTTTTTTTATTTTTTTTTTTTAAATATAACCTGGAACCCAATGCATTTCTCTTCAATATGTTGACACATTCACTCAAACAAACAAAACCTCCTCTACCCATGAGAAAAAGGATGTGTCAAGAAAGCTGCAGTTTAGGTAATCTCTTGACCATAATTCATTAGGTAAAATACGTATTTGGTTAATTGTGGCTTAATACGTTTTTTATACATTTTGTGGAGACAAAATATATGAATTTCTAAAATGTAAAGATTAGATTTAACTATTCTAATTATTGCATGAAAAATTTTACAGTTATTTAAATTAAATTACATCTTTATTGCACCAAAATGGAATGATCTAATTTAATAAAAAATTCTCTTCACTATGATTCCAAATAAAACATATTTTATAGTAGTAGAGTATTCTATTTCACTCTTCACACTTTTCCTAATATTTTGGTGTATACTTTTGAAATTCTTCTAATGTAATTTGTAAATACTAGTGTCAAATATTTTCATTAAACTTATGTGTACATCTCATATTATCTCTAAATGGGAACAAATACAATTTCATTACTTAGGTTATACACCTGCTTAGAATCTGCCACTTTTATTTTACTTCCTGGTATCTTCAAATAACTAAACCATAAAGAGGACTGGATGAGCATGAAACCTTGATTTATGCTGGTCATATCATTTTACTAACATTTATATTGTCAAGCATTTTTTCTTTAAATATTTTCTATGATAAAAGTGAAGAGTAAGAAGAGTTAATGAAGAAGGGTATACAAATACGTTTACCATTTTTATTTTCCTTATTAAAATTAGAGGTGTGAAATAATGCACTTAAATTAAAATATTCTGTCATGAATCTACTAGCTTCTTTTGTGAACATAAAACACTACATAGAAGTAAATCTCAACAAAGCATATCTAAATAAAAAGTGAAAAGGATCATAATAAGATTTTTTTTTCATACTCAAATATACTCATATAAAACAATAAACACAAACAAAATGACATAATAATCCATTTTACTAATTTGATCAATAATCTGAAAAATAATTATCTACTTTATTTTTTATTAGATTATAATATACAGTGAACGAGTAGTGTTAGAATGGAGTTATAAAAATAAACCTGATAAAACAGTAAAATCTATGATGTAATATAAAATACGTTTTGATTTGCAATCAAGAAACTAGAATATTTATGAACACATTAAAATATTAATACTAGTAATATAAACATAACATTCAATTACAGTCATGTTTTAAGTATTAACAAAAAACAAATTTACACTAAAATAGTACACACAAAGTAATATGTTTCTTGATTTTTTGTAGCACTATCAGTAAAAATATATTTTTATGATTTATACTAAAAAAGCGAATGATACATTTTTACTATGTTTTTAGATGGAAGTTTTCTTTCACAGTGGAATTTTGGTTTCTAATTCAAACAATTTCCAAAGATGTTTGATCTTCAACTTATCCTCAGTTTTATTGTTTTATTAAATATATCATTTATCACTATAGTGTGGAAACATATTTCAGTCAAATAAAGAACAGGAGGATGCTGTGATAATATTTTTTTTTACCAATATGTATCTAAAAAATAAATATCTTTGACAATCTGGTCATCCATGATAAGATTTTAATTTAACATAGTAGATAATGTGGTGACAAATAATTGTTTTGTTTTGGGGGGTTTTGTACTGGAAAACCACTTACAAAAATGTAAAAGTGTCAGTAAAATCTGTAATATTACACGTGTCAATATAAAAAGTGCTATTATTTAAAATATTAGTAATTCTGCATGTATTTGTTATTGCCAAAGGCTATCTGCTATAAGAAACTTTCACTAGTAATTGGTATATTTTCACATGAAAATTAAACTTTAGCATTAGAAGTTTAGCATTAGATGGAGCAAATAACAGTATAAGATAACTTTTATGAATATTATTAGAAACAGGAATATTAATTTCACATATGCAAAGTAACATGGATGAGTAACACTATCATTATCATTTGGCAAACAGGAAGCAATATTATTCAGATTTGCCTCTTCTAACTATTTTGTAAATATAAATTGAATTATAAAAATATCTGAAAAAGCACATCATGTACATAGTTAATAGGGGAGGAAATGCTAGATTCTGATATTTTAACAGTTTGTTTAGATATTTAGACTATAAAACTTAAAAAAAAAAAACACTATGTCAGATTAAAAAAAAATATATATGTGAAAGAGATTATATAATGCCCATGACTGTAAACTAAATAGTATAAAGTTGGCTGAAATACGCAACTTGGAGAAAGATCTCCAAGTTAGATTTTCTCAAATGTCTAAGCCCAAGAGCTACATTTTTTAAACTGAGGATGCAGCTTTGGAGGCCCTGAGGTGCAGGCTCACACAGGCAATTCTGCAACACTAGATAAGCAGCATCGGTCTTAAGACCAAATTAAATCCAGATAACGTTTTATCTAAACTGGGTGTTTCAATTTGCATGATTTCCATCTCCTTCCTAAGTTGCTGTATTTAGCACTTAAAGGGACATAAAACAATATGAACTAACATAAGTTTATAAATATTTAATGCAGCCAAAACTTACCTGCAAATTTTTTTTAACCCCATAAACCACTTTAATTCAGGCATTGTTTTGTTTGCAGCAAGCTCTCCCCTGGGCATTTCCAAATATAGAAGGTGCTATCAAGGCCATAGTTTCTGAAGAATGCACTTGTGCATGTGCACGGTAGGGGCAGAGTCACCAAAGCAGTGCACAGTATAATGCTGAAGCTTTCACAAACACTGAGAAAAGGGATGGAGCAGACTACATTTGGCAACACTAATGTGTAAGTAACTTTACAGATTTTTGGAAATGTTATTAAAATACTTTTTATACTTATTTTCACACAATGTTTTACCTCAGTTGACCATTTTATAATATTCAAATAACTCAAAATATTTTATGGCACTTTAATAATCTAAAATTAGCAAGTCTCAGGTGTGAAGGTTAAAAAATAGAGGCATAAATAATATTATATCAACTTGAACAGTGAGTGTTAATTAAATAAAATGAATAAATTGCAAAAAACCCTTCATGTCTGAAATGTCATGAAATAAACACATTCTACTTACAATTGTTGTGGTTATTGTATTTTAAATTAATATATATGTATTAAATTAAATATTATATTAAATTCAAAATATTTTTTTATTAATAATAATAAAAAATGTAAAATGTAATAATGATAAATGGTCAAATAAAAATATCATATGCAATTATATATTTAATGTTCAATTAGAACATAAAAGTAAAATCATGACAAGTTGCTTAAGTAAGTCAAAACAGCTTAATTCGCTAGAATTTACGTACATTGCTAAACTTTGGCTGATGACATAGCTGTGTTTAAAACTCCAAAATTATTAATGTTTAAAAAAATAACACCTTTACTACCCACTCCCAAGCATAGCACAACCAACATTGTTATATTAATATACCTTATAAACCTTAAACATCCACATTTCTGCCTGTTTCAAACCACCTGCAGGCTGCCTCTTATCTCAGGGCATTTGTATGGCTCTTCACAGCAAGATACTGCTCGTTCATGTGAGCCATATAGATTACATTGTACTCACTCCCATGGAGTTATCCATGAATCTGCACAAATTGTCTAAAATTCAAGAACTGAGATAAGGAGGCAGTCTGATAAGGCTTATATACAAGGTATTCACAGAGGTAAAAGTGTATTAATATAACCATGTTGGTTGTGCAAAACTGGGGAATGGGTAGAAACTGTCAAAGGTCCCCTTTGGGTAATATATTTTTAAACAATAATATTGTTGAATTAGAATGTCCCTTTAAGCAACCTCACCTATTTTCATCTAATTCAGTTGGAATGTCACATCTTTGCTCATAGACCTTATAATTATAATAACTTAATTTTCTTGATTCCTTTACCTTCATAGCATTCAACAAAATGCTGCTGCAAAAGGGTGGGACCAATATAAGGAAATTGTTGTAATCATAGATATTTTTTCATATTCTTAACTCCCTCTTCATGCACAGTCAATAGCAATTAAAATAATAGGATAGTAGAAAAATTTCAAATAAAAAAGTAAAACACATTATTGTGAAAACTAATGAAAATGTAGGGCAAAAAGGGAAGAGATACTTATCATCACAAGTTAGTTTTTCAATTTCCTGTTCAAGAAAAAAAGGTAACCTAATTCTGAAAACATAACAAGAACACTCTACTTAAACTAAAATAGATAGTTTTTACATAACAAAGCACCTAAAATGTCAGAACATAAAAATAGGATCACAAAAAGCCTGAGGTAAGAAACCATGGTCATATATTGACAATAATAGGTAACTTTTCAATGTATGTAGTGCAGAGACAATATGATAAAGTAAAGCTGTGACAGAAAATATGAAAAATGTATATAAAGACTGCAAAATACCCTAAATCAACACAAAATATAAAATTACAAATGAAAATTCATAACAAAATGCACCAGTAACAAAAGCACAAAAAAAAGCCACATGAACATTGGATTGAGCACTTTTTTAAAGGGATAATTAACATTATGATTTTGTAATATCAAATGTTTAATTGTGTTTAGTTACAATTAGGTAACAAATAAAACATGAAATAGCAGTGACTATCCAAACAAGACTGTGTGGAGCAGAGTATGGTCCAAAAGGGTTTTCACACAGCCTTGTTTGCACAAACAGAGATAAAAAGAACACTTTTCTTATATTTTCAATATTTAAACAACTAATATAATTGCAAAAAAAAATACATCTGCATATATTATTCTAAAGCTAATCTTTTCTTTGCATACATCACTATATCTAGCATGTATTAATCATTGTAAAAAGTAAAGATTTCTTATTAAGTAAATAATGAAGTCCTTGCTAAGGAGTCTTATAAGGTGTTGTTTTCCTTCTGGGGGGGGGCATTCTGAAGCAATTTTCTCATTAAAATGTACTTTTCTGGTCATTTAAAGAGATATCAAAAACTGTTGTGCAGAATATGCCTCTGAATGAAAATCTACTACTGTTTAATTCCCTAGAAAAAAAACTCTAGGCAATACATTTTAATACACTACAGTATTAAAGACTATTTTTTTCCATGTTAATGGACCTAACTAATGGAATACAGATGCCTTTAACATTTTTGTTCAGGGAATTACGTATAAAAATAATATTACATGACAGAACATAATAACTGTAATACCATGCAATCCTCTCATGGAAAACTTTAAATTAAATGTTGACAAAATGATTTTTTTTTTTTAAATGGCATGTTCCTCTTTGTGTAAATATTTATAACAGATTTGATCATAAATGTATAAATTATGTGATGGGCAAATTAATACAAAATTGTTCTTTGGTGAATTACAATTTAATTTAAACCTAAAATTGTCCTTCTGTAGAGGGATTGGCAATATCAATTCCAATATTAACTATAAAATGTTTGAAGGGTAATTCTGACATGAATGCTTTTCTTTTTGGAGAGTTTTAATAATTTTGAATTCTAATTAATAATTTGATGTATCTGTATAATTAACTGCATTTTAGAGAATCAGTCTTTTAAATGTCAAAATGTTAAATAAAATAGTTTCAGACTTTGACTGCTTCAAGTATTTAGTTTATAACTGAGATAATTTTAGTTTTACACTATGATTAACTTTAATTATTTTTCAATTTGTACAAATAATTTGTTGGAATCCTGGAATCCATGGCATGTCTCTTAAATTAAAATAAAAAATGTCACAAAGCACAAAAGGTAAAATAAAACAAATTAATTGTAAAATAATATATATATTATACCCATGAAATTAATGTACAAAAATAAAGTAAAAAACAACTGATCCTGATATAAATATGCAAATTGCTGTTTAAGGCCATTAGGAAGTGTATAGATACTTACTTTTTTTTTATCTATTTGCAATAGGCTAATTGTATAAATCATATGCAAAAAAATAAAAAAAATAATAAAAAGTGGAAAAAACATCACAGAAAATAATGAAACACAAATCTAAATCACAATAGCCAAGATTATGATTTCTTACCTGGAAAAAAACCTAAATGTTACAAACATATTTGTGCAGGCTGAAATCAATGATAAAATCATTAAATTAAAATTAATGGATGCATTTGTCAAATTTAGCCACCAATCAGCAAGTGCTACTCGGTGCTGAACCAAAAATTGGCCATCTATTATGCTTACATTCCTGCTTTTCAAAAAAAAGATTCCCAGAGAAAAAAGAAAAAAATGATAATAGGAGTAAATTAGAAAATAGATTAAACTAGCATGCTCTATCTGAATCATGAAAAAAAAATTGTATTTCATATCTCATTAATAAACATCATTAAATTGATTTTAAACATTAGAAAAAATGACCATATGTTAATAAGCAGAGTGAAAAAAATTAGAATAAAAACCCAAATAACTTTCTGATATCTTGGGCATCTTGCTAAGCTAAATAAGCAAATGAAAATTGATGTAACTGATTTACTGATACTGATCTCTACAAAATATAAAATAAAGTTGGGATACTTATTCAATGTATTCAGTAGTCAGCTGACATTGTATTCTGAAGCTAAACAATTATGTTTTTATGATAGAACTCAAATTTTGAAAATGATTAATAAATGTCTTTGAACAAAATCAATGATTTTTTTGTGAATAGTCACACCTCAAAAAACCATGTCATGAGATCATGCACAGCATAACTAAATTTGGATCTTATAATCATTCACAATTTGATAAATAAAATAACCCCTTAAATTCTCAGAGTATAGTGATACTGGCACAAGTTTGTCATAATAGGAAAAGGGCAATTGTCTTCTATTCTTTATCATAATGTGTACCCAAACACATATTTGTATTTATCAAATAACTCATTTTAATCAAATCTAAACCATTCATGAGCTGAGATTAACACATGATCATGTTTGCACTGCGGAATTGTGCACTCCATGGAAGAATGCAAGAGACTATATAAAGAGGAAAAAGCAGTTTAGCACCAGTATTGTTAGCTTATTATAAACCATATTTAAAATTTGGTGTAATAAATGAAAAAAAACAACATATTGATTTGGCTTGAAAAATCTAGAAAAAAATGAAAGCATTCAAGTTGTAAGAAACACAAGTTATCGTATGAATTTATATGCAAAGCAAAATGGAATATGAAATTACTGCAGCATTTTCAGCTGAGCAGAATCTCATTGCCCAGGCATCATATAGGCATCTAATTTATCACTAATATGATCATATTTACGTCAAGACTGAAACAATTTTCTTTAATAAATCTCTGCTAAAACTGTTATTTTGTGTGATGGAAGGGCCTAGCTAATACAGTCTGTAATAGAAGGCCTGGCAAACACAGTCTGTTCTCAGGAATTCCCATTTTAATACATTTGAACATATTCCTTCATTGCTTTCTGTATTTTACCAACATAAAAGGGGCAGTTAACACTTTGAGATTATAATACAAAATGTATAATTTAAAGGGAAATAAAACCCACGTATTTTCTTTCATGAATTATATAGAACATACGATTTTAAACAACTTTCCAATTTACTTCTGTTATCAAATTGTCTTCATTTTCTTCTTATCTTTTGTTGAAAAGCTGGGATGTAAGCTCATGAGTGTGCACCTGCCTACAGCACTATATGGCAGCAGTTTTACAACAATGTTATACATCAGCAGCAGCACTAGATGGCAGCACTATTTCCTGTCATGTAGTGCTTTAGGTATGTGCACGCTACCTACCTAGGTATCCTTTTAACAAAGAATAAAATGAGAAGGAAGCAAATTTGATAATAGAAGTAAATTGGAAACTTTTTTAAAATTGTATTCTCTATCTAAATAATGAAAGAACATTTTTGGGATTTACTGTCCCTTTAAGTCTGTATATTGCAGGCTTTACCAGCATAAAGCTGCCACCCTTGTCCATAATTGGTTTTAGTAGAAATTAACTGATAAGAGTTGCAAAATGTGAGAGTTTGTTTACATATTGACCATGGCTAGCCTTCTCTACTCCAGTAACACGTAAGTATACGCTCGTCCAAATAAGGCAAGTGGTGGGTGGAGTTTGGCTACTAAGCAACAATTGCAGAAAACAAGGTGATAATGCATCCCAAACATTTTCAAACTAACAAAGTATTTTAGCTTTTTGCAAGAGGGCAGAAAAATGCTGTAATTACAAGGTGTTTACTGTCCCTTTAAACACAAATATTTTTTATTTTTTTTAACATAAGCAATATATTTTCTAAACCCTAAAAGGACATTAAAAACATTTGAAATACACAACAGTACATTTATAATTTGATTACAAATTATAAGTTTCTTGAACTAATATTGCCCTCTTGTGCTTGTTTCGAGTGCTGGCAGCAATGCACAGCATGACATCATCAGCCCTCAAAACCAGTGCTAGAAAGGAATGTAAGTGTGCACTCTACCACCTACCTAGCAGGTGCCATGCACAGTAAAGGTTATCACTAAAGCTATGAGAAAGTTTAAAAAAGCTATGAGAAAGTTTAAAAGGTATTTTTGCAAATACTTTTATTCAAATATAAAATGCACTACTGTGCATTTGAAATTCCCCTTACATGTAGTTTTAAAATAGTAAATATTCTAAATCCCTATTGTTATTCATGTATTTATATCTGTGAGCAATGAACTGTAGACTAACAGTAAAAAAAAGCCAATTTACTTTCTTTTATGAAAATAAATTTATAAATAAATAAAAATACAAATAATATTTTTTTATAATTATCAACAGTTGTAGTTTGCAAAATTTCCCAAATAACTTCCATAAGTATTAAATATTTTCTATATAAATTGTTGTTGCTGAGACGTGTATATTTAATGGTTAACATATACATCATTCTCAAGGGAGGCAATAAAAATACCAAAACTCAAAATCCTTAATACCATAAAACAAAATGTTGAAATCCAGAAAGATCATTATAATCCCGAATGTCTAAAATCCCGAAAAGCAAAATGCAGAAAGAACAAAATCCCAAAATGAAAAAATCCCGAAAATGCAAAATCCCTAAATTTAAAAAAACCTATAGATACGATGTGCTATGATGTCCCCATCTTCACTATCAGTTTGCCTCCGCCTGGGGGTTTCAAGGTTCACTTGGGGTGGATGCCAGAGGATCAGCGGGACACCCCCTTGGAATTTAGGGATTTTGGTTTTCGGTAATTTACAAGTGAGGGATTTTATTTTTTTTCACCATTTTAAAATTCGGGATTATGTTGTGTCAGCATTTTTAAGTTTCGGAATTTAGAACTTCCGGATTTCGGCATTCTGTCTTTTGTACTCTTTT